>NC_053022.1:524026469-524045690 GCF_003073215.2 Triticum urartu | reverse complement strand
ACATGCTCACAAAAGTTGGGGTCAAGGAGAGAAAGTTGGTAGTACAAACTTGATCAAATTTGATTCTGGTCAGAGAGGGTTTTGGGCGGATTTCATGGGGTTATACTATTCTCCATGACATGGGACTTGGCAAGATCATCAAACATGTCATATGTGACATGCTAGAATTTTCTTGGAACTATTGGATAATATTTCCTTTGTAAATATTTCAAAAGCTTGAAATATCTAGAAAGGGTTTTTGAGGGATTTGACCAATATTTTGAACATGACCATGTGTTGAAACTCTTATATATGGGAAATATATGCCCACTGAGTTTCCCTGATTTTTGTCAAATATTTTTGAAACAATAAAATAATTTTTCCCTATTAAAGACCATTTCTGGCCTTAAGAAAAAGCTTTTAAATAAAATAGGAAAATAACTTTTAAAATTATATTTTTGTGGTTTCTGGGTGTCCTATATCTAATAGGAGTCAAATATATTTTTGGAAAGATTTTTACTGCCCTTAATTAAGTTCATGCAGTGCAAACCTCAATTCAGGGGTTTTTGGAAAACTAGTTTTTGAAAATACTTTTTGGCCAAATTGTTTTTGTAAGAAAATACTGTATTGCTCTATACACATGGCATGATCATTTGGGCAGAAGTTTGGGGCAAGGAGATGAAGTACAGAAGGTGGAGTAGTTGACTTTAAAGAGCACTTGAAAAACCACACAGAGAAAACCAACTTCAAAATAAAAGCCAAATAATGCAAAAGTTTTTTTTGCTGGTCCAAATTTTCATGCTTTATTAATGCAAAATGAAGTGTTACAATATGCAGGGTGTGACAGACCTACCACCCTTACAAGAATCTCGTCCCCGAGATTCCTAAACTAGGCTTTAAAGAGATACGGAAACTCGGATCTAAGGTAGTCTTCACGTTCCCAGGTTGCTTCTGCTTTAGTGTGGTTGCTCCACTGGACCTTGAAGTACTTGATCGTGCGGCTTCGGGTGCGTCGCTCAGCCTCATCCAAAATGCAGATGGGCCTCTCATGGTAAGTCAAAACAGGCTGAAGGTCAATGGCTTGGTGATCGACGTCCTTGTAAAGATCAGGCTTGTCTGGGACTTGGATACACTTCCGTAGTTGTGACACGTGGAATACGTTGTGCACATCGGATAGTTCAGGTGGCAGTTCCAACTGGTAAGCCACCTCTCCTCGTCGGTCAGTGATCTTGAAGGGGCCGATGTATCTTGGGGTGAGCTTTCCTTTGACATGGAAGCGCTGGGTTCCCTTGAGAGGTGTGACCCGGAGATAGACATGGTCTCCAACTCGGAAGGTCATGTCTCTCCGACGTGAGTCAACGTAGCTCTTCTGCCTTGACTTGGCAGTTTTCAAATGCTCTCTGACAAGCTGGACTTGCTCTTCTGCTTCACGGAGGATATCGGGCCCAAAGACTAGTCCTTCTCCGGTCTCTGACCAATTGAGGGGTGTGCGACACTTGCGTCCATACAACACCTTAAATGGTGCCATCTGAAAGCTTGACTGATAACTATTGTTGTAGGAGAACTCGGCAAAAGGGAGGCAATCTTCCCACCTAGCTCCATATGCTAAGACACAGGCTCGGTGCATGTCTTCGAGTATCTGATTCACTCGTTCTGTCTGACCTCCGGTCTGTGGGTGGAAAGCAGTGCTGAAGGACAACTTGGTCCCCATGGCCTCTTGGAACTTCTTCCAGAACCTTGAGGTAAACTGGGTTCCTCGATCTGACACAATCTCCTTGGGAACACCATGAAGGCTTACGATTCTGTTGATGTAGAGGCTGGCTAGCTGGTTTCCCTTGTAAGTAGTTTTGACAGGAATGAAATGGGCTACTTTGGTCAAATGGTCGACTATGACCCAGATGGAGTCATGTCCCTTATTTGACCTGGGTAATCCAGTGATGAAGTCCATTCCGACTTTATCCCATTTCCATTCAGGCACCTTGAGAGGCTGTAACAATCCAGTGGGTCACTGATGTTTAGCCTTGACCCTTTGGCACATGTCACACTTAGTGACGAAAGTGGCTATCTCTCTCTTCATGCCATGCCACCAAAATCTTTCCTTTAGGTCTTGATACATCTTGGTTCCTATGGGGTGGATGGAATATGGGGTGCCATGAGCTTCTTGCAAGATCAAATTCTTGAGCTCAATCTTGTTGGGTACGCAAATGCGATTCCCAAACCACATGATTCCTTGCTCATCCTCTGAGAATCCTGGGGCCTTGCCTACCTTGATCTTTCCCTTGATGCCTTCAATACTTTCGTGTCCCTTCTGAGCTTCCTTAATGTCATCCATCAGGGTAGGTGAGGGAGTCCTAGATTAGGGGGTGTCCGGGTAGCCGGTCTATACCTTCAGCCGGACTCCTAGACTATGAAGATACAAGATTGAAGACTTCGTCCCGTGTCCGGATGGGACTTTCCTTGGCGTGGAAGGCAAGCTTGGCGATACGGATATTCAGATCTCCTACCATTGTAACCGACTTTGTGTAACTCTAACCCTCTCCGGTGTCTATGTAAACCAGAGGGTTTTAGTCCGTAGGACAACCCCAACATACAACAATCATACCATAGGCTAGCTTCTAGGGTTTAGCCTCCTTGATCTCGTGGTCGATCTACTCTTGTACTACCCATATCATCAATATTAATCAAGCAGGACGTAAGGTTTTACCTCCATCAAGAGGGCCCGAACCTGGGTAAAACATTGTGTCCCTTGTCTCCTGTTACCATCCGCCTAGACGCACAGTTTGGGACCCCCTACCCGAGATCCGCCGGTTTTGACACCGACATTGGTGCTTTCATTGAGAGTTCCTTTGTGTCATCGCTTTTAGGCCCGATGACTCCTTCGATCATCAACAACGATGCAGTCCAGGGTGAGACTTTTCTCCCCGGACAGATCTTCGTCTTCGGCGGCTTCGTAGTGCGGGCCAATTCGCTTGGCCACCTTGAGCAGATCGAAAGCTACGCCCCTGGCCATCGGGTCAGATTTGGAAGTTTAAACTACACGGCTGACATCCGCGGGGACTTGATCTTCGACGGATTCGAGCCACAGCCAAGCGCGCCGCACTGTCTTGATGGGCATGATCTAGCTCTGCCGCCGGACAGTGTCCTGGAGGCCGCACACGCATCGGTTCCGACCATTAATTCAGAGCCTACTGCGCCAATCGAGGATGAGTGGTTGGACGCTGCCTTAGGGGATGCGATCTTGGAGGCGATCGAGCCGAACACCAGCCCCGCACTCTGCAAGGCCCAAGACTCCAAGTGGCCGGACTCCTCTCTGGACTCCGAGCCCTCTGCGCCCCTGCCGATCGAATCCGATTGGGCGCCGATCATGGAGTTCACTGCTGCAGACATCTTTCAACACTCGCCCTTTGGCGATATTCTGAAGTCACTGAAGTCTCTCTCTTTATCAGGAGAGCCCTGGCCGGACTACGGTCAGCTAGGTTGGGATACGGACGATGAAGAAATTCAAAGCCCACCCACCACCCATTTGGTAGCCATTGTTGATAATTTAAACGACGTGCTCAACTTCGACTGCGAAGACATCGACGGCATGGACGACGATGCAGGAGATGCATATGAACCAACGCCTGTAGGGCATTGGACAGCCACCTCATCTCATGATGTGTACATGGTGGATACCCCTAAAGGAAGCGACAACGAGGAACACAGGGATGCAACGAGGGATCGATCTCTCGAAAAGCAAAAGCGGCGGTGTAAACGCCGCTCCAAGCCCCGCCTCGATACAAAACCAGCCATAGAGCAGGATGAGCCGGCAGACGACGAGCATGCCTTAGAGCAACCGTCCGAATAGGGCAACTTGGATAAAGAAACCGAACAACCCGTCCCCGGCGAAAACGGCATTCCGGACGACCTTACGCCGGATAAGCCCACGGAGCATAAGAACCTCCACAAAAGGCTCGTTGCAACCGCGCGCAGCCTGAAACAGCAGAAGCGGAAGCTAAAAACTGCGGAAGACGCACTCAGAATCAGATGGAGCAAAGTACTAAACACCGCAGACAAATACGGTGGCAGTCGCCGCACCAAAAGCTATCCGAAGCGAAAACTGCTGCCTGAATTCGACGAAGAGGCCCTAGAGCCCCCGCAGTCAAAAAGTAAGAAAGCCACCCAGTCGGACAGACGACCCCATGGCTAGCATAAAGCAGCAAGCGGCGCCGCACTCAAGCCGTCACACGACCCACTCAAGGATTCGCATCAGAAAGATGGCCCAGCTAGATCTATTTATGGGCCAAGAAAGCAAGCTCTCATAAGCAATGCAACAACACCAGTATCCGAACATCACGGCACACCCAAATACAGGGGAGCCGCACACCCCCTATGTTTCACCGATGAGGTCCTGGATTATGAATTTCCAGCAGGATTCAAACCTGTAAACATAGAGGCGTACGACGGAACAACAGACCCTGGAGTCTGGATCGAGGATTATATCCTCCACATACATATGGCCAGAGGAGATGATCTCCACGCCATAAAATATCTACCCCTCAAGCTTAAAGGGCCAGCCCGGCATTGGCTTAAAAGCCTTCCTGAAAACACAATTGGAAGTTGGGAAGAGCTCGAGGACGCTTTCCAAGCAAATTTTCAAGGGACCTATGTCCGCCCTCCGGATGCAAACAATCTCAGTCACATAACCCAACAGCCCGGAGAGTCAGCTCGGTAGTTCTGGAATAGATTTCTCACTAAGAAGAATCAGATAGTCGACTGTCCGGACGTCGAAGCCCTAGCAGCTTTCCGGCACAACGTCCGAGACGAATGGCTCGCTAGACACCTCGGCCAAGAAAAGCCAAGAACAATGGCCGTAATAACAAGCCTCATGACCCGCTTTTGCGCAGGAGAGGACAACTGGTTGGCAAGATGTAGCACCAGCGACCCAAGTACATCTGAAATTAGAGATGGAAACGGAAAACCGTGACGCAACAAGGATCGTTGCCAGACTAAGGAAAACAGTCCGAAGAGAATGACAGTCAACGCCGGATTCAAAAGCTCACGGCAGAATCAGAAAAAGCCGCCCCTCCAAGATAACAGAGATGATTTATCCAACCTAAACAAAATCTTGGACATGATATGTCAAATACACAGTACTCCAAGGAAGCCTGCTAACCATACCCACAGAGATTGTTGGGTTTTCAAACAATCCGGCAGACTCAACGCCGAACACAAGGGGCTCGACACACCAAGCGAAGACGATGACGAACCCCAAAAGCAGAGCACCAGGAAGCAAAAGAATTTCCCACAAGAAGTAAAAATAGTAAACTTACTTCACATAACAAAATTTGCGGTGCCCATAAAGGTACGCGCCACGCGGCCTATCCCAAAGGAGTCTCGCCACTGGTTGTCAAAACCAATCATCTTCGATCATCTGGATTATTCTAGAAGTATCAGGCACGCAGGCTGGACTGCCTTGGTACTCGATCCAATAATTGACGGACTCCATTTTACAAATGTCTTGATGGACGGCGGCAGTGGACTAAACCTGATATATCAGGACACAATCCGCCACATGGGGATAGACCCAACAAGAATTCGCCACAGCAAAACCTCCTTTCAAGGGGTAACGCCAGGTCCGGACACCCATTGCATGGGTTTTCTCCGGCTCGAGGTTATATTCGGCTCTACCGATAACTTCTGCCGCGAAAAGCTGACTTTCCACATCGTCCCATTCTCGAGTCGCTATCAAGCACTGCTGGGACGCGAAGCTTTCGCCCGCTTTAACGCAATACCGCATTATGCGTCTCTTACGCTTAAGATCCCCGGTCCACGAGGCATCATCTCTTTGAAGGGGAAGCACTAAGTGCACCTCCCCCGAGCGGAGGACTGTGCGGCCGCTTTAACAGCCCCACAATAAAATGGCTTCACCAGCCAGAACATCCGAACAGGTCATTAAGACCACGGACACGAATAGACGAGTCCGGCACAAAAATATCATTGATAAAGGCTTCGTGGCCATATACCCCTGCCCTAGGGGCTCCACACATATAAAATAAGAGACAATAAAGCTCAATTTTACATATTTTACTTTATACTTTGTTTATGTAATATAACTTTTGTTCGGCATGACCCTTTTTTCAACTTAGTTCCTCTCTTTTACAAATGAATATCGTGCTGCGCCCGTCCAAGATACGGCACAACGGAGACACAGGTGCAGACATGCAGTAGGGACCCGTTCCAAGGATTCTTTTCAGATTAAGACCCTTCATAAACCTTTTTTACTGTCTCTTGTTGATATACATCCCCTGGTTTCTCTGGTATAACCAAGGAGGAGGCTGGCGTCTTGGCATGTGGCCACATCAGAATTTTTGCGTGTACCTGGACACTAGGGGCTTTTAACCAAGGGCGTTGTTTTGCCCGCCCTCATAAAGACCGAATACCTTAGGGAGTGTTCGGCATCGTGAGTTTGGCCTTATATGCATCAGCTCCGAATCATGTCTTTGGTCAAATGTTGGGTTGCCTGGCTCCTGTGTTCGGCTGCCTTACGTTCCGCTCTATCGGCTAAGGAGGGACCAGGAAAACTACTGCGATTGTGCCCCGGTTTGGCCGGGCGAGCACCTCAGTAGAGAATGCCGAAAACTGACTGTCATGATATAGCGTGAGACTGGTCAACCACTCGATGACCTACCGGAATCTATAGGATTCCTCCGCTTTAACAAAGGGCCATTTCCCGGCCAGGCACATACACGCCCCGAATTCGGGCGAGCACAGTCGCCACCAGGGGCTATCTAAGTAGCCTCACTGTCAAGCTCCTATGGCTAAGTGAAAGTGATAAAGCATTATAGTCCGATTGCCTAGTTCGCTGCGCTATCACCTCCTTTGTAGGACCAAGACGTTGGATTAAGTGTGAAAAAGCGCCTTCTGCGAACACCCCGGCATTATGTGCATGGGGGCTGAAGCGACTGCCATCTTTCAGATTTTATATAAACGGCCGCACAGGAGGTGTTAAAATACTTGCAGGACACAAGTATAAAAAGTTCCTATAATTTATCAAAATATTGTTTTACAATCACGTACGCTATTCGAAGATAGCATCCTTCAAGCACCGCGACTCTATTACACGAGCACCTTGCAGAACTTCCTGAAAATAGTGCTCGGCAGGTACTCGGCTTCTGTCCGAATCTTGGGATGCAACAGCTGTGGTCTCCATTTCCGCCCAGTATGTCTTGACGTGGGCAAGAGCCATCCGCGCACCCTCTATGCATGCTGACCTCTTAATTGCATTAATTTGCGGCACCGCACCAAGGAACTGCTGCACCAAGCTGAAATAACTCTTCGGCTCCGATCTCCCCGGCCACAAATGACTCATGACGCACTTCATGGCGAGTCCGGACAACCTATTCAGCTCAGCCCACTCGGCCAGGCGATCGGCCACTGATAGTGGACGCTCTGGATTGTGGAACTGCGACCAGAAGAGTTTCTCCACTTCACAATCTTTCTGATCTCGAAAGTGTTCGGACGCATCAGCAGCACTCGCCGCCAAATCCAGATAATTGTCTGCCGTACTCCACAGTCGGTCCAACGGAGCATGCTTAGGATCACAAAACTTCCTCCACAGCATATAGGGCTTTCTAGCCGCGATTTCTCCGGCCTGACGCAGCTCCTCCTTAGCAGCTCTCATCGCAGAGCGAGCATCCTTGGCATCGGCAACGGCCTTCTTCAAGTCCATTTGGTCCGCCCGGTCTTCTTTTTCAAGAATCTTGTAACAGTCAGCAGCGCTTTTTAGCTTCACGGCCATCTCGGCCATCTCTTTCTTGCTTCGGCAGTGAGCAGCCTGTTCGGCTCTCAGCTCTCCAAGGGCCCTTTCGGCAGCCGCATCACTCTTTCTGGCTTGTTCCTTGGCTCGGGCAAGTTCCGCCTGAAGACTCTCCATCGCGGCCGCACCATCTGCATCAAACGCACATGTTGTAAGATACTAGCATAAGCTCCTCCTACAAAGTGCCGTGGGAGGGATTACATATGCCTCGTCAAGCCTCTTGTTAACAAGCACGATGTCGGCATCGGCCACGTCAAGTTGCCGCTTTAGCGCGGCAAAATCATTAGTTCGGTTGGATTCCGGACACTTCGCCACCTATATTCAAAGGCGGTATTTTAGACCTGGGATTATGATCCTCTGCGCTCCGTCACTTATGACAACGCATAGAGTCTCAAGGGCTACTATCTATACAGGGCACATTTTATTTATGCACAACTGACAAAAGTGCACATTATCTAACGTACCTCAAAACCCGTCAGTAAACTTCTGACGGCCTCGTGCAATCCGCTTTCCGTGGACGAAATCCTCTCAATCACCATGCTCATCAATGCATGGTGCTCCTCTAAGATAGAAGCTCGCCCCAGGAGATTCTTCAGCTCCTCCGGCCGAGCACCAGACGGTGCCGGACTTGTCCCCTGGCCTCTTTCGAAGGACGGACATGGAGAACCTTGGGGGGCCACATAGCCATCTTCCGCCCCTGCCAGATTCGGAGAAACCCTCCGCGACGACACCTCAGGGTCGCCCAGTGCGGCAGGAGGAGGCGTTCCGCTCTCCATCATCTCTGGAAGAAGGTCCCCCGAAGACGAGCCCTGCTGAGAAGGGCTGAGGTCCGAACTACAAGGTAAAATTTCGGTTAATCTTCTCAGATATAAAGCAAGGATCTCTCTCATCTCTCAAAAATAAAATCTTTCTTTACTTACGGCTTGCTGGAGGGATGACCCCCTTGAGGGCATAGTTCGGCCGAGGTGCCCCCCGGCGTAGGACCTTCTAACGAGGATTTTTTCCCCCGCTTTGAGGCCATGGTCTCCGGGTTTTCAGAGGCGGTCCTCTTCTTCCCCCGGGGAGAGGAATTTTCGGTTCCTTCCTTCCGAACAACCTCCTTCGAGGAGGCCGTAGTTTCCTTGTCCCCTCCCTCACCTTCTTCCAAAGGCACAATCTTCAACATCCTGACTAGCACGGGATCCGGCCTGGTCTCGAGGAGGGGAGCCGGACACCTGATCAGCTTTGCTTTCGCTATCCACTCATGTTCGAAAGGACATCTCTTTTAGGGGCAAGTATACGGATAACGAGTCCGGGCACAAGGCTACTTACTTGAGTATCCGGGCGATTGAAGTTCAGACCTGCGTCCTCCGTCAAATCCGGACACATTGCTTGTGATCCGAAGAACAGTTTATACATCTCCGCGGGCGTAGTGCCCATAAAATGCTGGAGAGCTCGCGGTCCCTCCAGAATAAACTCCCACAAACGAAGGGAGCGACGTTTGCCGGGTAGGGTTCGGCAGATCAGCATGACTTGCGTCACTTTGACCAAGCTGAGGTCTCTTTCTAAGAGATCCCTGATGTGGCCCTGCAACAAGGGCACGTCCTTGGATGGCCCCCAGTCTAGGCCTTTATTGACCCACGACCCTAGCTGCTGTGGGGGACCCGACCGAAAGACAGGTGGCGCCACCCACTTGGTGCCCCTGGGAACGGTGATATAGAACCATTCTCATTGCCACAAGACGAGCTCCTCTTGAGAAAGGCCCTCGGGCCACGGAGCATCAGCGTTCTTGCTTATAACGGCGCCTCCGCACTCTGCGTGCCTTCCCTCAATCATCTTCGGCTCTACTTTAAAGGTCTTGAGCCATAATCTGAAGTGAGGAGTAACACGGAGGAATGCTTCACACACAATGATGAATAAGGAGATATGGAAGATGGACTACGGAGCTAAGTCGTGGAATTCCAGCCCATAGTAGAACATCAGCCCCCTCACGAAGGGATCCATTGGGAAGCCTAAACCCCGAAGGAAGTGAGATACGAACACCACGCTCTCACCAGGCTGGGGACTGGGAACGGCCTGCCCTTGAGCAGGCAACCTGTGCGAAATTTCGCCGGTCAAGAACTTGGCCTCTCTCAACTTTAGCACGTCCTCCTCCGTGACAGAGGAGGGCATCCATCGGCCTTGAAGGTCGGAACCGGACATTGTCGAAGGTCCGAAGCGCCTGGAATCTAGAGCCTAGGGTGTTGGAACTCGAGGCGACGGGCGAACTCGTTTGAGATTAAAAGAAAGGAGTAAGGCCTTGGTCTCTTTATAAGAGGTTGAATACCAAGAGCCCTCCCCGTAACCGTTTGGGACTCTCCTTTAATCGAGAAAACATGCTAACGGGCACGATTGGGTTACCCACGTCCGTATTGATGAGAATCCCGTAAATAAAGGGGGCACGATCTCTGCTTTGGCAAGACGTGCCAAGGAAACCGCCTCGCAAAACACGCTGAGGTGGGGAGTAAAAATGATTCGAATAAAGGCTTGGCCACAGTGTGATGTCATGCTACGGAATACGTCAGCAGATTAGATTTTTGTTAGTATTATTCTCTCTATGGCAATATGTGGAAACTTATTTTTGCAGAGCCGGACACTATCCTTAGTGTTTAAAATCTTTTATGAAGAACTTGGAGGAGGAACCCGCCTTGCAATGCTGAAGAAAATCTGCGCGCTGGACTCGTCGTCATTGAAGCCTGGTTCAGGGGCTACTGAGGGAGTCCTGGATTAGGGGGTGTCCGGGTAGCTGGACTATACCTTCAGTCGGACTCCTGGACTATGAAGATACAAGATTGAAGACTTCGTCCCGTGTCCGGATGGGACTTTCCTTGGCGTGGAAGGCAAGCTTGGCGATACGGATATTCAGATCTCCTACCATTGTAACCGACTTTGTGTAACCCTAACCCTCTCCGGTGTCTATATAAACCGGAGGGTTTTAGTCCGTAGGACAACCCCAACATACAACAATCATACCATAGGCTAGCTTCTAGGGTTTAGCCTCCTTGATCTCGTGGTAGATCTACTCTTGTACTACCCATATCATCAATATTAATCAAGCAGGGCGTAGGGTTTTACCTCCATCAAGAGGACCCGAACCTAGGTAAAACATTGTGTCCCTTGTCTCCTGTTACCTTCCGCCTAGACGCACAGTTCGGGACCCCCAACCCGAGATCCGCCGGTTTTGACACCGACAGTAGGCTTGACTTCAAGGTTGCCTAAGAAACCTGGTGCAACCAGTTCCAACCTGAAGCTTTCAAGTTCTTCATACAAGGCGGGTAGCCTTTCCTTAAGCATAGCATTCAAGGAACAAGCCTTCCTGCTTAATGCATCTGCTACCACATTAGCTTTCCCAGGGTGGTATTGAACACTGAGGTCATAATCCTTGATCAAATCTAGCCACCTTCTCTGCCTCATGTTCAATTCCTTCTGAGTGAAAATATACTTCAGACTTTTGTGATCCATGTATATCTCACACCGCTTCCCTAGGAGGTAATGTCGCCATGTTTTTAGGGCATGAACTACAGCCGCCAACTCGAGGTCATGAGTAGCATAGTTCTCTTCATGAGGCCGTAGTTGCCTTGAAAGGTAAGCTATGACTCTGCCTTCTTGCATCAGAACACCACCCAGTCCGGCTCTTGATGCATCACAATATATCACAAACTCCTTGTGTATATCTGGTGTGGCCAGAACTAGGGCGGTGGTCAATCTCTTCTTCAGCTCCTGGAAGCTTTCTTCGCACTTCGGCGTCCATTCAAACTTCTTGTCCTTCTTCAAGAGCTGAGTCATGGGTCATGCAATGCTTGAGAATCCTTCAACGAACTTGCGGTAATATCCAGTGAGTCCGAGGAAGCTTCTGACTTCCTTCACATTGCTTGGGGATTGCCATTCAGTCACGGCTTCAATCTTATTGGGATCGACCGACAATCCTTCTTCGATCAAAACATGACCCAAGAATCCAACTTCACGCAGCCAAAATTCGTACTTGCTGAACTTGGCATACAGTTGGTGCTCTCGAAGCTTGTCTAGGACCATCCTCAAGTGTTTCTCGTGCTCTTCTTCCATCTTCGAGAAGACAAGAATGTCGTCAATGAAGACAACGACAAACTTGTCCAAATATTCCATGAAGACCTTATTCATGAGATACATGAAGTAAGCTGGGGCATTGGTCAATCCAAAGGACATGACCGTGCACTCATACAGGCCATATCTGGTTACAAATGATGTCTTCGGAATATCTTGGGGTCTGATTTTCAGCTGGTAGTACCCAGATCTGAGGTCAATCTTGGAGAACACCTTGGCCCCATTGAGTTGATCAAATAGATCTGCAATCTTGGGAAGTGGATACTTGTTCTTGATTGTAACTTCATTGAGGGAGCGGTAGTCAATGCATAAGCGGATGGTACCGTCCTTCTTTGCCACAAATAGAACAGGTGATCCCTAAGGGGAGGCACTAGGGCGGATAAATCCCTTCCTCAACTGCTCTTCCAGTTGCTTCTTCAACTCTGCTAACTCTTCCGATCCCATTCTATAAGGCTTCTTATAGATGGGTCCTACTCCGGGCATGAGCTCGATGATGAACTCAATGTCTCGGTCTGGAGGCATTCCCGGTAGCTCATCAGGAAAGACATCGGGGTATACGCATACTACCGGCACTTGCTCCAATCCAACTTCTGACAGAGAGTTGACTTGGTTGGCTTGAGCAGAGGAGGGGTTGGAGGCAAATTTAACTTCGACTCCTTGGTCATTGGTCACAGTGATGGTCCGGTTGGCACAATCTAACAAGCCTTGGTGCTTGATGAGCCAATTCATTCCTAAGATCACATCCAAGCGTTGTGATCTTAAGATGATAAGGTCTGCTAGGAAGTCTACCCCATTAATGACAATCCCGACTCCTTTACATCCTACCTTGGCTCTCATCTCTGCTCCGGGGGTTTGTACCACCATAGGGTTATTCAGGGGTGTAGGGGTCATGCCACTTTTTAATGCAAACCTTTGGGTGACAAATGAATGCGTGGCTCAAGAATCAAACAAGACAATTGCAGGTGTTGAGTTGACAAGGAACGTACCCAACATGACATCCGGGTCTTCCTGGGGTTCTTCAGCAGTGACGTGATTCACACGACCCTTGCCATTGTTGGGCGGGTTGCGAGGAGCTTGGTTCCTTGGTGGCATTCCACGACCTTGCTCTGGGTTCTGTGCATTAGGGCGCGGGGCGTCGGGCTTCTTATTGGGGCAATTCTTGGAGTAGTGTCCTGGCTGACCACATCCAAAGCAAGTGACTTGGTTGGGGTTGCTGCTCTTGCCGGCATTGTTATTGGGGTTGTTGAAAGCTGGCCTGGGGTTGGCATACTATTGAGGCTGATAGTTGGTGCGGGGTGCCGGAGCTCTTGGCTGCTGATAGGTTGGCTTGACCGGGGCGGGCTGCCACGGGCGAGGCTTCCGGTTGCTGGAGCTACCCTTGCTGATCATCTTGCGCTTACGGGTATCATCCAAAGCACGTCGCTTGTCCTCAAGCATGAGTGCCTTGTTCACCAGATCAGGAAAGGTCGGGCAGTCACACACAACTAGCGAGTACTGCAGAGTCTGGTTAAGGCCTTCCATGAAGCGCTCCCTTTTGGCAGCATCAGTGCTGACATCTTCAGGGGCATACCTTGAGAGAACACTGAACTTCTGCATGTACTCCTTGACAGTGCTACTACCTTGCTTCAGGGCTCAGAACTCACGCTTCTTGATGGCCATGATTCCGGAAGGAATGTGGGCCTTGCGGAATTCTGCCTTGAAGTCATTCCAAGTGATGTTCCACTCAGCATGCATGGCCTTGAATCCATCCCACCAAGCTCTAGCAGTTCCCCCGAGACAGTGAGTAGCATATGCCACCTTCTCACGGTCTTCAGTGCATCCGACTAGTTCCAGCAGATCCTCAATGGTGCAGACCCAGTTGTCTGCATCCAGGGGTTCAGCAGTCTCGATGAAGGTGGGTGGTGCATGCTTCTTGAACTCCACCAACGTGGAACGTCCATTGTCGTTTCCCGCCGGCTGGCGGCTGACAGCTTGAGCAATCATCTGGAGGGCTGCAGTGTTGGCTTGGCGTTCCTCTCGGAAGGCTTGGAGAAGCTGAACCATGTCCATGTTTGGAGGTGGTGGTGGTGGTGGAGCTTGTCCTTGGGTTTGGTCCTGACTGGCTCCTTCTCCGGCTTCTTGCTGCTGGGTAGAGGTACCAGTACGAGTTACAATAGGCAACCCGTTGGAGCGATCAAAGTCTCATGATTGGGAAAGATGGGGAAAGCAATTTAGATGGGATGTCTAGTAAGGGGGTTGGTATGACACTAATTGTTTTCATGCAAGGGCCAAAAGGCCAAACACATTCATTAAAATCCAAATGGGTGATGTAGTCGCTTACAAGTTCCCGTAGGAAAGTATGACGTCCATCAAACACATCAAAAGCAAACACAACACTACATGGTTTCATATGAACCATTACAAGGACTCGACTTCGCATAGGGGTACACGACCTATCCTACCGTAGGGGTTACTAACGGGCATATCCGGGTTGCGAATGATGCCTAAGTGGTGGAATGCTCGGTCGCGTAGTCTGGCTCTTCCGGGTCTTCCTCCTTGTCATCGGTGGCCTGACTTTCCTCTTCACTTGAAGGGGTGGGGAGTGGAGGAGCTCAACATGGCGTTGCTTTGCCGGTGGTGCGAAGAGCTTGCGGTATTCCTTTGTGCTCATGCGGTGTTGCTATGGGGGTCCTTCATCCTTTGGGGGTCTTCCGCCTCGGTATGCGATTGCGGGCTGACCAGGGGGAGCACCTTCCTTCTTGATCCTATCCGTCTTCTCTTGTGCTTGGCGAACAAGTGCCTTGGTCTCATGAAGTTCCTTTCAGAGTTCCATTGATTCCGAGGCCAAGTGTTGTGCCAAACTATCGGCACAAAGGCTGAAGTAGGTCTGGAATCGGAGTGGAAGTCCTTCTTCTAATGGTGGAGCTGGTACACTGCTCTCATCCTCACCTTCCTTCCGATAAGGCAAGAAGCGGGTTGCCAACTCGTCTGCCATCTCTGGAAGAAGGTCTCGGAGGCGGGTGAGTGCCTTGAGGGTTGCCGTCTCGACGGCAAGAACTAGTGTTGCCATCTGGGGTCCCTCAAAGAACCAGCTTGTTGGAGAGTCATTGTCCTTCATGATCACTTCCACATGATACTCCGTCTCGGTGTCATTGATCCAATGCTCATGGTAGGTGAAAATAGGGGGCTCGGTGGAACTGGCACTTCTTGAGGCTATCCTCGAGAAGCACGGGAAACCCGATGGTCAGGAAGTCTTCAGGTACGGCAGCCATCTACAAAGGTTGAATGGGAGAAGTCAATAAGGGAAATATATCTTGGGTTGGGTAAGCTTTAGAAAAGAAGAGAAGTTTAGATGGTCTCAAGCTAACTAACGTCCATGCTAACTAAGGCTTCCTACAGTCAGGATGGCTCTGATACCAGCTCTGTGGGGACCCCAACTCATAAGTCGAGATCACCGAATGCACGTGTACAGTGATCCCAGAGATCAATGCCCACTGAACACACAGAAGGTGAATAACAAGAGTCTTACATCTATACATACCATCTTACACAAATTATGACCATTATGGTCAAGTCTTACATTGATAAAGCCTTAAGGGCTGAACATCAAATGAAACACAAGCAGCGGAAATCTTCGTCGATAAGTAGAACCCATGTCATCTGCCTTAACCCTACCGGCATTCTGACTAGGAAGCATCCTAGTTCGCATGTTCGTCTCCAAAGAATTCTTCTTCGAACTCCGGTTCTTCCATGCCTGGCCAATTAAATAACCAGTGGCAAGCCAATGAGTACTTTGAATGTACTCGCAAGCAACCCATGTTTTGGTTCAAGGTACAACAATGCATGATATAGGTAAATTTTTGCGGAAAGCAAGTTTTGAGTGTAATGACATGTTCAAAAACTTGTAAGACATGCATCAGGAGAATTTATTTAACCATGAGGACAGGTTACAGATATCAACATAAATAGAGTGGGTATCAACCCAACTTAATCATGTCAAGTACTTTGACTTGACCCAAGTAGTTCTTCCCACTTATCCAAACACACACTGGTTTGTAAACATGTGGACGTAGCCCAAGAGTGGTTACCCAACTGTCCTTGACCATGTACACGGCTATTCGAATAGTTTTACACTCTGCAGAGGTTGCACACTTTACCCACAAGATCCGGGGAACTTTCGTGTCATCCACGCCCCGTGGTACCACAAGTACCCGGGGTACCACAAGTACCCGGGGTAAGCACCCGATCACTATCTTTCCCTAGACGACACTAACAAGGAGTCCACTCGTTGTTCCGTATCCTCACGATGTACATCGTACGAGATTCACTCGAGATCGTAACATCCGAGAGGGGACGCAACGGTGTATCCAGTGCCCTGTAAAGATAGTCATGGTCGCCCTACCTGGCACGACCCCGTCCCAAGAGAGAGCACCAACTCTCCCCCGTCACTAGTAATGCGGGATCCAAGCTAGTATCGGCCTCAGTAATCAATAATGCCCTTTCCCATATAAGGGTAGAGTGGTCGCGCATGTAAGGTTGGAATAACGGTCGCAACTTAAACCAATCCGTTTTTGGAAACAACACACACACTTGCCTCGGTACACCACTTCGTCATCAAGTGGCTACCCAACTCATCATCTCCCTCGGGCATAAGTGGCACCCGACGGGGTTTTCGAAAAGTCCTTTGAAAATACTTGGTCTCCATCACTATGCATATTCCCGTCCCTTTTTGCGTAGCACTACTTTAGCATCCTATCTACTCCCACCGGCATAACCCTCATAGAAGGGTAGGGTCATGCATCATGCAAGTGTCAACGAGAAAAGCAACGGAGGCAAACCACCTCAAGTGGTCACCATTTTATCATGACTTCGATGCAAGCAATAAAAGTGTTATATGACATGCATAAAAAAGGTTTCATACACATGGTCAAAGGGCTGCTTGCCTGGCTCAGCAAAGTCTTCTGGGTCTTCAAAGTCTTCTGGTCCAACTCCTTCGTCAGTAACGCAATCTATCGTCGCAAAATAATAACGAGAAAATAAGGCAATAATAAAACAGAAAAACCAAAGTACTCAGAAAAATGTGAACTCATTTTTGTTAAATACTAGGTTGAAAACTAAGAAGGGGAAAATTCCTAGTTTTGGATTTAGAGTTATATAAGAGGGGAAATGGATTTCCAAACAGAGATTAAAATGCTCAAATTTTAATTTAAATTTGAACAGTACATAAAAGTTGGTTGGACACGAATGAAAGTTACACCATTAAATAGGTGGGATTTTTGGAAAAATATGGGAGTTGGAATTATTGCATTTGGATTAATATTTAATCCTGTGGAATTTTTGCAAGTTTCCAGAAAAAGAAAAAGGAGAAGCAGCACTGTGCAACTGGGCCAGAAGGGCCACAGTGTAGCAGGCCCAGAGGGATCCAGCCCGCGCAAGGCTGCCACGTCGAAGGCGTATTTGGGAAATACGTCTCCAGCCGACGCAGTGAACCGGTGCGCGCGCGTGCGTGTTTAAACCTGACGGGTGGGGCCCACCCGTCAGAGTGTGAGGCTGACCAACGGGCCCCACGGCCGTCGTCTTCAACCTCGGCCCAGAGAGGGAGGCGAGCTCACCGGCGACGTTTCCGGGCACGGCGGGGTGAGCTGATGGCACCGCTGGACTCCTCGTCGAGTCACCGTTCGGGTGGTGCCGAGTTGGCCGGAGGGGAGCAGTGGTTCGGCGGCGATGAGGTTCGCGGCGGAGGAGCGTCGGGCGTTCATGGCTCTGGCCGTTTCCGACTGCAAGAGAGAGGGGAAACAGAGGGGAAATGATCAGGGAGGTGTGGAGGGTCCAGATCGAGAGAGAGGAGGGGCGGAGGGAGCCCGTACCCTGAGATCGACGACGAACCGAGGCGGCGGAGCTCGAGCTCGATCTCGAGCTTGGGTGCTCCTGGAGGAGAGTGGAGGGCATAGGGGGCCTTTTGGAGTAGGTAGGAGCGAGTGGTGGTGAGTGAGAGGCTCGGGGAGGCCTTTAAGTAGGCGAGCCACGGCTCACCGTAGACCCGTGCGCCGGCGAGGTTGTTGCCGTTGCTGTGGGTCACGGGGGCGCACATGGACATGTCTGGGGTGCTCATGGGTTCGGTCCAGAGCGAGGGAAAGAAGAGAGAGAGGGAGCAGGGGGCCAGAGGCACCGCGCGTGTGAGCTCGCTCACTGGAGCTCTCGGGCGGTTGGTGCGCATGAGAGCAGGGGCAGGAGAGAGAGAGAGGAAGGAGGGGGCCGACCAGCTGCTGTGTCCCGGATGCCGAGGCGTCTTGTCAGGCGCGCTAGGGAGGCCCGAGATAGCCGGAGGTGCTTGGTAGGGGGGCTACAGTGCGGGAGTGCACTGTAGCGCGCTCCAGAGTGCCCAAATGGCATGCCATGGCATAAAAAAGGGGAAGTGGGCATGGCTACTTGTGTCCAGTAGTGCTAGGGAGTAGTAAAGAAAGGGGAGGAAGCATTGGATGCCATGGAGGGCCACTGGAATGAGGAGGAGGTGAGAAAGGAGAAGAATGCTGCTGTCAGAAGGGTAAATGGGGGTGTTTCACCCCTCAATCGTTGAGCCGAGGCCAGGGAAGAGTTACTGGAGGTAGAGGGGGACTAGGAGGAGATGTGGGAAAAAGTGGAGCTCAAGGAGAATAGTTTTAGTGGCCAAAATGGTGATTTTTGATAACTGGCAGAAGGTGTTTGTTAAAGGTTTTGGCAAGCAAATGATTTCCAATTGCCATAAGACTCCACAGGGTGAAATGACACATATAATTAGGGCCTTCCACCAAGATGGAGCTTATTTGGGCAAAGTTGCCAATGCAACTTTGGTAAACCCTAGAAATTAGCAGAAATAGACTTGTGTAGATCTAGTTGAGCATAACACTTCTCCTTGATGCACTACTTGGTGTAGTGGCCTCATTGGGTCATGTGAACATGCTCACAAAAGTTGGGGTCAAGGAGAGAAAGTTGGTAGTACAAACTTGATCAAATTTGATTCTGGTCAGAGAGGGTTTTGGGCGGATTTCATGGGGTTATACTATTCTCCATGACATGGGACTTGGCAAGATCATCAAACATGTCATATGTGACATGCTAGAATTTTCTTGGAACTATTGGATAATATTTCCTTTGTAAATATTTCAAAAGCTTGAAATATCTAGAAAGGGTTTTTGAGGGATTTGACCAATATTTTGAACATGACCATGTGTTGAAACTCTTATATATGGGAAATATATGCCCACTGAGTTTCCCTGATTTTTGTCAAATATTTTTGAAACAATAAAATAATTTTTCCCTATTAAAGACCATTTCTGGCCTTAAGAAAAAGCTTTTAAATAAAATAGGAAAATAACTTTTAAAATTAT
>NC_053022.1:524011078-524025469 GCF_003073215.2 Triticum urartu | reverse complement strand
GGTCCCGACTGTCAGGCACTTCCTTGCGTCGAAGATGTAGCTGGTGGGTCCCAGCAGTCAGGGGCAAACGTTTTTTTTCGAAATACGGTGGCCCGTCCGGTGGTCCCCACTGTCAGGTGGAGGAATAATTATTTTGCACGTAATAAGGAGGCACTTCCTTGCTGCGGCCGTGGACCCAGCTGTCAGCCTCTCCACGTACAGTCCACGTCCGATGGAAGCCGTTCCTTGACCATGTTGACCACGCCGCGCGAGAGCACCAGGGCGGTGGACGACGGCGAGGCCTAGGAAGGGGACGACGCGGAGCCAGGGAAGACGCGGCAGTGGATGCCCACGCGTAGAGGAGTACGAGGGTTCACTGGTTCGCTGCGGTGTGAGGCTGTCGTCGCCGCAGAATAACAGGGGGTGTGGGTGAGTAGAGGGATGGCCTGGCCAGCGGTGGGAGTAGTAGGGGGCGGTGAGGCCTCCGCCGCATCGCAGCTGGCCACGGGAGGCAGGAGCACGAGGCACGACCGGCGCTGGTTTGGGCGGCTGGAGCAAGAAGACCAGAGGTTGAAGGAAGCACTACGGCCGTTGGATGGACATCCTACGGTCACTGGAGCTAGAATCATGCATATTGACTAAGTTGACAAAGCCCTCCGTCTCCGTCAATTTAGTAGGCCCACAAGTCAGCCTCCCACCAAGGTGGGTCCCAGCTAGCAGGGGGGTATTCATTTTTTTGTGCATAATAAGGAGGCATTTCCGGTGGGTCCGAGCTGACAGCAGGGGGAATGTTTTTTTCGCGAAATACGGTGGCCTGTCGGGTGGATCCCAGCAGTCAGGGGCAAACGTTTTTTTCGTGATATACTGATGGGCATCCGGTGGGTCCCTGCTGTCAGGTGGAGGAGTAATTATTTTCCGTGTAATAAGGAGGCACTTCCTTGCGGCTGCCGTGGACCTAGCTGTCAGCCTCTCCACGTACAATATTCTTCTGATGGAATTCGGTCGTTGACCACATTGACCACGCCGCGCGACAGCACCACGGCGGTGGACGACGGCGAGGCCTAGGAAGGGGACGACGCGGAGCCGGGGAAGACGCGGCAGTGGATGCCCACGCGGAGAGGAGTACGAGGGTTCACTGGTTCGGCTGCGCTGCCGTCGCCGCAGAATAACAGGGGGTGTGGGTGAGTGGAGTGGAGGGATGGCCTGGCCAGCGGTGGGAGTAGTATGGGGGCGGTGAGGCCTCCGCGGCAGCACAGCCGGCCACGGGAGGCAGGAGCAGGCGGCACGACCGGCGCTGCTTTGGGCGGCTGGAGCAAGAAGACCAGAGGTTGAAGAAGCACTACGGCCGTTGGATGGACATCGTACGGTCAGTCGAGCTAGAATCGTGCATATTGACTAAGTTGACAAAGCCCTTCGTCCCCGTCAACTTAGTAGGCCCACTATACTGGGTCCCAGCTAGCAGGGGGAGTATTCATTTTTTTGTGCGTAATAAGGAGGCACTTCCTTGCGTGCGAAGATATAGCTGGTGGGTCCGAGCTGTCAGCGGCGGTAATGTTTTTTTCGCGAAATACAGAGGCCGTTTCGGTGGGTCCCAGATGTCAGGTGGAGGAAATCATTATTTTGCGCGTAATAAGGAGGCATTTCCTTGCGTGCGGCCGTGGACCCAGCTGTCAGCCTCTCCACGTACAGTCCACTTCAGATGCATGTCGGTCGTTGACCACGCTGACCACGCCACGCCGAGAGCACCAGGGCGGTGGACGACGGCGAGGCCTAGGAAGGGAACGACACGGAGGCAGGGAAGACTCGGCCGTTGTTTTTGTTTCCCACGCGGAGGGGAGTACGACTGTACGAGGGTTTACTGGTTCGTCTGCCGTCGCCGGAGAATAACAGCAGGTGTGGGTGAGTAGAGGGATGGCTAGGCCAGCGATGGGAGTACGGTGGGGCGGTGAGGCCTGCGCGGCAGCACAGCCGGCCGCGGGGAGGAGGGAGCAGGCAGTCCCGCCGGCGCTTGTTTGAGCGGCTGGAGCAGGAAGAGCAGAGATTGAAGAAGCACGACGGCCGTTGGATGGACATCCAACAGTATACAGGCCATCTGTGGAAAGCCTCAAATCTGTGGAAAACAGCATACCCATCTGCCATTATTTCAAATAATTTACAGCCCATTTGCTAATTCTTACGGGTTTTTTTGGAGCCCATATTCTTTATGTTAGCATTACAGCCCATATTGTGGCCACGGTTAAAAAATTATACGAAATTTTGCATATGTCGGTGCGGTCTGAACTGTTTTTAATCCCGAAATTTCGAGTCACATTCAGACTGATTTTAAAAATAAATGTATATCAATATAAAATCCAATAAATTGTCCACGCATAAAAATCAATGCAATTTAAAATCTCGAAATGAAAAAAAGATATTTGAAAATAATTGCCGGTTTGATGTGTTTTAAAAATGTACAGCCCATTTCTCATTACTGATAGGCCATTTTCTCGGCCAGCCGAATGAAGCTCTCCTCGTCTTGAAAGATTTGCAGCCCAACAGGCCTGATAAAGCGACTTACTTGACAAATCACAAAAGAACTGGGCTAGCCATTTTCAGAAAGAAAAAAACTACTGGGCTGGTCTGTGGTAAACATAAAAGAAAAGGCTGTCTAGACAGGCCAGAGTGTCCCGCACAGCCCAGTTGACACCCTGCTTCCGTCTCAAAAACAAATTAGATAAATGCCACTCCAATTATGGCAATTCATAAAAATGCCACTGCAATTTCCAAACTTTGAAAAATGCCACTGCAATTTTTGCAAACTTTGAAAAACGCCACTGCAGTTTGCAAACTTTGAAAAACGCCACTCCAGACTTCGAAAAATGCCACTAGAAATGGCATGAAATGGCATTTTTCAAAGTTTGGAAATTGCAGTGGCATTTCTCGGATACACCAGATTTGGAGTGGCATTTATCAAATTAACCCAAAACAAAAATAACTGGGCGAGCTGCTGGGTCCCTGGTGTCAGCCGCTCGTTGTGCAATTCTCTCGTTTATTGACTACGTTGACAATGGCATGGGACCCAGATGTCAGAAATCCACTAGGAGGAGCCATTTTTTATTTGGCTTGAAATAAGGAGGCACTTGCTTGCGTACTGCCATGACCTTGGCGGGTCCCTGCTGTCATCCTCTCCACGTACAATCATCTCCTGATTGTGTACGCGTCAACTTGCTAGGCCCACAAGTCAGCCTCTAAACCGTGGAGGACAAATACAACCCATTTAAAAAAATAACAGCCCATTCCATACGTTCAAACGGAAAGTTCAACATTCAGAGCAAAGTAACAGGTCTGATCCACATATAGAGTACTGAACTTCCACGTTGACAACCATCATAGCCAAGTTAACTATCTACTCCCACTAACACTCTAGTAGCGTACAAGTACTAACTTACTCTTAGCTAACTAGACGATGCCGGCCGCCATCTGCTGTCCATGCTAAACGCCGGCACCGGCGTCCTCCGCCTCGCCTCGGACTTGCCAGAGGTGCGATAGGGCGCGTTGCTCGCGCGCGTTGGCCCTTTCCATGCCGGCGTGGTCCACCGAAGCTTCGGCTTCCAAGCGGGAAACCCACTTGACGAGCTGGTAGTAAAAATCGGCGTCGCGAACGCGTGCGTGCCCGACAGCCTCCAGGGCTATTTGCCGGCGCCGGCCTCCATGTAGTCGGCCCAGTTGCGGGCGCTCTGCTCGCGACTCAGAGCGTCGGTGCGCTGCTGCTCCATGTCCCGCTGGCGGTGCAAATCGGCGATACGCTGCTCCTCCGCCAGGCGGTCGCGCTCCAACAACTCCTGCTCCTCCGCCATGCGGTCGCGCTCCAACAACTCCTCGATCTCCGCATTGCCATCTAAAGACAGATAGAATGCCTCCTCCCTCCGTCTGCCTTCCGGTGAAAACCCGAACACTAGTTCCGGCGGTGACCGCCTCCGGCGTCGCCTACCGCGGACGGGCGGGGGCATGGCGGACGTGGCGAGCGACGTCGGGCCGGTGGGGGCTTATGAGGATATGGCGAGTTGGGTCACGGTGGCACCTGAGAAGGCCGGGAAACAGTACTTATAGGCGGAAGGTAGCGCGACGGTCATCGGAATTCAATGCATAATGGCTTAGCGCGCCAGCTTGCCGTGGAAAACTAGAGAAACTGAAATTATGACTGTGCGTCCCGTCCCGTCTGGGTCGCACGCCGGCATGGCGGTCAAACGAGTGCACTCGAATCATCTCCCTCCTTGTCAATAATGATTCCACGGATTTAAAGCGTATCTTTTTTCGCATCAGTTAGCTGCCTTAATTACGGCCGGCTGCATGCAGGCACTCAGAATCGCTCGCAGGCAGTACGCGAAGCAGCATGCAACGAGTCGCAGCCGAGGGCACGCATGCAGCCACTTAAATCGCTGGAATTAATTAGGCTTAAACTTCTGCATGCCGTTAATTATTGCCATGCCTTGGTCTTGCTGCTTTGCTCACGGGACTAATAAACCCGGACGGAGGGAGTACCTTGGTTGGTGAGAGGTTTGAATTAAGCCCTGCAAACCGGAAAGGAGGTACTAGTACGTGCGTGATCCGCTATTTATTCGTGTAGGATCGAGTAGGTCGTTTCTTGAATTGAGCCCTGCAAACCGGAAAGGAGGTAGTACGTGCGTGATCCGCTATTTATCCGTGTAGGATCGATAGTGTAGCTTGTCAGTTTCTTCAGAGGTAGGCATTTTTATCCATGTAGGATCGATAGTGTAGCTTGTCAGTTTCTTCAGAGGTAGGCATTTTTATTCAAAAAACTGCCACTTCGCATCTTGCGTCGCAAATAAAACTGCCAGGAGCGCATTTGTAGGCTAGCTAGTGATCGATCAGTAACTTGTAAACACTGAGCGAACAGAAATAAGTAACTGTTAATGCATCTCAATGATTCACAGATCATATACAAATATGTAGCTCCAAAAGCAAAGATCAGCCACTTCGGATCTTGCGTCGCAACTAAAACTAACTAGTACGATTCCCATACATAAGATCAACATGTTAATGCATCTCAATGATTCACAGATCATATACAAATATGTAGCTCCAAAAGCAAAGATCTAGAAAAAACATATGTTCTTCCTACTAACATGGATGCTTCTCTTGGCCAACATTCAGTACAGACTGAAAGACAAATTTGTTTGTGAAGTCTACAATTCCTCTTGCAAACGTAAGTGGTTTCACCAACAGCTGGAACCATGAGAATGAACACACATGATGGAGGAACATCCACTGCAATATGATTTGGTCTTCTCTCGATCACACCACGAGACTATCTTCGGAATACAAACTTTAACTTAGGCAAAATGATGCCCATTGTATAATCAGACCAAAGCAATGAAGCACCTAGTGTTGGCCAATAAATAGTACATTACTACTTTTCTGCAGTCGATGAAGTGACTATCCAATCTTTCTGTGTCTATTTTCAAATGGCACTGCATGCAGTGACTATACTATTCTCTTGTGCAGTTCAACAAAAATTGCGGACACTTTGTTTGTTTGCCAAATAGCAATGGGCAGACATCTCGTCTGCACAAATATCAAGCAGCTAGTAAACATATACCATACCTTGTATTTTCGGTTTAAACATGTCTCTTCCGCTTAGCATCTGTCATGTTCTGCACTGGACAATCTGATACAGTTATGTTTTGCCCATGGACAATTTCATACTGAATTGATTTGCTTTTCAGAGCAGAAATATAGCGCCTATTCTTCATCAGACCAAGGATATCCATGTTCGCAGTGATGGAAGAGGTGAAATCGATACAACCGAAATTGAGCATCCAATCATTGAATCCTGTCCTGCACCTCCAATGTAGGTCCACCCTGCCAATAAATTCACATGCAAACCACTAGTATTACTATCTAATGACAGTACAAAAAGAGTAGCAAGATAGTAGCAAACCATGTACCTTCATAATGAACAGCTCATAGTGCCACCAATTGGATATAAAGGTTTGGAAAAAAACATGCTCCTAATGTTGAACCAGTTGGACTTTTTGTGCAGTTCCACTAAAATCGAGCATCCCTGTTTGCATAGATATTGAAAATGTGATTACTCTAAAAGTGGCACTAGTTGAAGCCTAGACTCACCAAATATAAGCATTCCAATTTCTTAATGGGAAAAGGTAGCAAGACTGTTTCTAACCACCTGTTTGAAGGAATAAATAAAGCAACAGCGGCTGATGTCAGGAAGGCATACATAGTTTTTTCTGGAAACTGAGCCATTCCTGACCTTTCCTCTTCTTTTAAGCAAATTTTGTGCAGTTCTACTAAAATAAAATGCCATCACCGCCTTGACAATTCAGTGACACTGTACAAAAGGAAATTACTTAACATTACATCATGATGTCAGGTATGTAGTCGACAAGCATTAGAGACAAACATACAGACCTCCTCAAGAGAACAGCGGAGGAGGAGGTGCCCACTCTTGACCTTTCCTCTTGTCTTCATAATTGTCTGTGCAGTTTAACCAAAATAAAATGACATCAGCGCCTTGGCATTTTGGTGACACTGTACAAAAAAATTAACTTATCTCATGAAAGTGAGGTATGTAATCTATAAGCATTAACAGTGCAAAAATCTGAAGGTAGTAACAAGTTTCATCGTTGGTATACTGGCTGTGCAACAGCATTAGAATGCCTTAGCTGAAAAATCTTTAATACATCCACAATCAACAGCTAACCCTGAAATAATCCAGTGACATTAAATGGCATTGCTTAAATTTATGGGTGGCATTAGACTGAGAGCGGCATTAGTTAAATGTGGCATCACTTTAGCAGTAGCATTGCTTGACTTGACTGCTGGCGTTATACTAACAGCAAAAAAAGTGGCAATAAGAGCATGGGAGGCCCATTCGGACAGTGGGCGCACCAGTACGATGTACCTCCACGGACGCAGAGTGGTGAGGGAGGTATGGTTGCCCAGAGCAACAAATATCCAGGCAGCATATGTGGATTACGTCCCATTTTTGTTCTCTTTAGCCACCTTTTTCCTATGCGAGGACAACAAACCGATCGACCTGGTCATTCTCTATTGCGTTGTCATGCCTTTCTACCCTTCTTCAACCAAGAGACACGAGACTCGTTCCTTAGCTACTGATTTTCCCCTTTTCAACCTAGATGCGGGTTCGATGCCTACTCTCTTGGACAGTACAGTCTCCCTTCCTTTCCTTATTCAACCCAGACATGGATTAGTCTGCATGAAGTAGGGTTTCCTTTAATAGTGCAAATTATGGTTTTCGTCTGCGTGGCCAGCAGAAGCAGAGGATAGCAAATTGGGAAGATGGTGGAGTGGAAAAAGATCCACATGCAACGACGTGGCAGATGGGGCAATAGAACAAGGTTATGGTTCGAAAAGAGGTAGCATACCTGAGGGTCGGCGGAAGTGGCTTCGCTCGTGGTCGTCGTCCTCCGCACACACTACGGCAGCGAGCTTGGGGACGGAGGCCATCCCGTGCGGGCGCTAGGTCTGAGAGGACGGCCTTGTCGTCAGTGCGTGACCTCGCTCGCCGACGACGAGTGCGTCAACGCTGCACGTCCTTTTCTTCCCCGACGGATCTGTGACCACCGGTGAGGAGGGAGAGAGGGGCCGTCTTTTTTAGATCTGGAGAGAGGGTGGTAGTGTGAGAAGCAAGTGGGCAGCCCTTAGCAAGAAAGCGCTCAAGCTCCAGCCTATATATCTTTTTTATACTACTAGTACTGGAGGTGGAGTAGTGGTAGAGTAGTTTATATTTTCTCTGCGTACAGTACCAGTTAGTCATGCTTCAAAACTGATCGGCACGCCATTAAAAAAATAAAGGTCGATAACTAATGCGGCACCTCGGGCCAACGCGGCCAGATCGCATTTTGCACGAGAAATTACACACCATGTTTCGTTGACATGTGGTCCCGTTCCAACATATCAGTGAGACGACGGCGAGTAGTAGGAGTATTTCCGAACGGACGTGTAGGCCGGGGCGCCTCTTCGTGAACCGTGGCAAACTCGCAACCGTCCACCGACTCTTCGCCTTTCCCTCTCGATTTGGAACTGCTGTCGCACGCTCTTCCTCTCCCTCCTCCATTTTCCTTCAGCCCTTCACCCTTTCTTCTGCCATTGTGCGATCGTCTTCTCCATGGAGGGAACAGGCCAGAAACGACCCCGTTATTCTTGCCCCGATCTGAAAGATGACGTGGTGGAGGAACTCATTGATCGGTGCGATGTCATCACCTCGGCTAGCATGGCAGGTTCGTTCAAGCCCATTCTCGACTCAACTAATAACATCATTACAAAGAACCCAAGAGTCAAGGAGCGGTTTGATCTCCCCTATCTTCTTCGCCGTGACCCTGATGACTGGCGCCGGCACGACGGAGGCCTCGCCCTGTGCCAGTTGATGCCGCTTGATAATGATACGTATGATGTTAAGATGCCATCGCTTGAGGGCAAGGCTGGGCGGGCGCAAATGGAGATTGGGTTGTTTACATTGGGTCCAACTGCGAGTGGGAACTTGTGAATGTGTACACTCGTGACCGGGTTCCACTTCCAAAAATCTCAGCACACTGCCCAGAGGTTGAGCACACCGGTATTGTACGCACGTTCAAATACGATCATGGTGACTGTCTTCTACGGAAGATAGCAATTTGTCGAGTTCCCAACCGCTCTTGGAATTACAACAACTATCAAGTTGTTGCTATCTTCGACAAGCTTGTTGCCGTCCTTGTGGTTCGACTCGATGGATATTGCTCAAAAATCAGTTTCTGTACACGGATGAGTACTGTGATGCAATTCAATACGAGGGCCTTGTGTTTGCTGCCACCACTAGTGGCACTGTTTTTGCATGGGATCCTCATAGTTTCGGTACGTTTGTCTTCCACCGTAATTATAATTGTTTCATCCACATGCATGCGGGTTAGCAAGTTTCCCTTTACTAATTAACCTTCTTCTTGTGTTTCCAAGGTCCTGTGAACATCCCACCACCTATACTTGAAAAAATTTATAACCAAGGGGGAGATGACGATGGTGATGATCACGAGCATGAGGACGAGCAGCGCCCATATACTCTGTGGCGCCTGGCAACTAATTCCGATGGATCACCTCTTCTTGTGTGTATACAGCCCACTGATGATGTTACTGCTAAGGAAGCAGGTGTAGTCTCCCATGGTCGCACTCTCCGGACCTATTCCAACACCCGTTGCATGGTATTCGGGATGGATACTAGTGTGCTAGCGCCAACTCCTTCTCCCTGGTACAGAATTGATAGTCTTGGAGAAAACTCGCTCTTCCTTGGACAAAACTATCCGATGATGGTGAAAGGCGATCCAACTGCTGTTGACACAACGTTAACAGTACCATTTATGAGAAGCAACTGTGTCTATACCTCGGACATTTGGGTGGTTCCCTACCCTGGTACTGATATAGTAGGCCGCTTCAGCCTGGATGATCAGTCCTGCGTTGGTTTCCAGATCGACAATCGATGGCCCGTCCCAGAGAATCACTTGTGGTTCAAAGCAAGCGTTTCCAACGCCGAGGAATGGTTGAGTTGAAGTTCATTTCATTGCTTGTTATTTGTTGTGTGGTGAAAACTTTAGTATTTATAATGTATCCTCGTTGTCGATGTGGGTTGATGACCTGTTGTATGTAATAAAATGATATGCGTGTGATAAACTTACTAAATTTATGAATGGCTTTCGAGTCGCTTCTCTAAATTTGTACTAGCTTCACATGCTTCGCGCGTCGGGCGGGTGTTTTTACTGTAGCCATATGTTAATGTGTTCGTTGTACGTAACCAGCACCTCGAATCCTCGATACTAGATACTATATAGTAGGAGTAAGTAGTAGGAGTAGTAGGGTGGCATGGGCCAGAACAAGCATTCACGTCCAGGAGTACGGCACACGCCACCACCACGACATCCATCTGACACCATATTATTTCTTGGAGTCCGTGCTAGAGCAATCTCTTCAACCTCGTCGTTTCTCTAACTTCAGCCATCGCGCGGCGGGCGAGGTGGGGGTTTGCCGATAGTCGGTTTCCTTAACTGCGGTCCCACTTGTAAGGCCAACTCCAACGCACGACCCCAAACGCACCTCCGTTTTGCACGAACTCCAACGATAATTTTGACTAGAAAAGCAAGACCAAAGAAAACAAGAACCACAAGAATACATTTTACTACTCTTGTAAGTTGGATTAGTGCCTTCTCGATGCATTCATTGTTGATCTGCGGAGGCTCGATCTTGCGTCTGTGCTAGCTAAAAGTGATAGAACATCTACTAAATTGCGCTCTATCAATATATGGATGTACTCTTCTTCCCAATACAAAAACTTGCATCCATTCTACTCCCTCCGTTGCACAATACATGCCTTCTATTTGTCAAAATATATATGTATCTAGACATGTCTTAGTATATAGGTACATCCATTTTTGGACAAATGGAAGTCAAGTATTTTGGAACGGAGGGAGTACACAATAAAAAATTTAAGTTAGCACAACTAGTCTAATCCGAGAGCAGAACCGAAGATTTGGTCGGGTTCTTCCTCCTTTTGCCGACACGTGGGACATCCAGCATCCAGGTCGTGTCATGAAAGAAAATAGAGTGGTAGTTGAAGCCACGAGATGTGCATCTTGGGTTAAACTGTAAATAGAATCTTACTACTCTTGAGTAACTCCAAAAGCGGCCACCGAAGATCTTTATTGGATTTGTTTTTCATCACCAGCACGTCGAGGTGAAAGATGTGCAGGTTCAGTGGGTCCTCTTGCGTTTTCACTGACATGTGGGGCCGCATGTGAGCAAACAGACGATGGGCTCCGCGCGTCCGCTGGCTGGCTGAGAAGAGAGATAGAGGAGGGCTGAGCACGGACTGCAGGAAATTTGTTCTACGTACCTCGATATAGGCTCGATATAGTGGGGTGGCATGGGCCATAACTAGCATTCACGTCTAGCAGTACGGCACACGCCACCCACACGAGTCCCATCCGACACCAATTTTCTTGGAGTCCGTGCTACAGCCATCTCTTCTCCCTCCTGTTTTCTCAGCCATCGCTGGTGGGCGGGGTGGGGGTTTGCCGATAGTCGGTTTGCTCAACTGCGGTCCCACTTGTAAGTGAAAATGCAACACCGCACGCATTCCCGCTTGAGCGGCGTGCCGGACCAACCGTGTGGGGGTGCGACGCGAACACGGCAGGCTTTTCCTTTTGAACTCGTAACTTGTAAAATTTGGTTCTGCTCCATGGCGCGACCGATAGATAGAAAATAATGATTTTGCCTAGAGTAATGAGAAGTTTGGTTCTGGCGCCGTTCATGCATGGAGTACGTACGAAAATTATGAAGTTGATGCGAAAGGTAAGATAATTACTGTAGTATCATATACTACTACATGGATTTGACGGAAAGATAAAAATACATACGGATCCATCAACGTTCAACGACATCCTCACGCCCTAGTGCGCCGGGTCACCAACCGACGTGTGAGGAGCAGCGGCGTTGGCGGCGAGCTCAACGTGCTTCTGAACAGTGCCGTCCAAGGTTGCCCTGCGCTCCAAGAAGGCCAGCGTCCTATCGTCCTCCTCTTGCATGTAGTAGTCCTTGTGGACGATTTGCGCGTAGACGTGGGTGATTATGTCGATGGTGTCTTGCTGCGCCAGGCGCTGCGCGGCGAGCGCGACCTCGAGGTGGACATTCTCCGGCGCGACGGCGGGCAGTCGCAGGGCCACCAGTGCGTCGAAGAGGTTGTTACCATAGTGGCCGTTGAGGGTGGCGGGCATCGCAGAGCCTGGGCGCGTCGGCTGGAGGCTTACGTCAAAGTCGTCCGCAAGCTTCTTGACGACGGTGAACTTGTCGAGGAAACCGATGAGGACCTCGTCGAACAAGGAGACGAAGCTGTCGTCCAAGCGGCCCCTCGCCCTGGCGGCCTCAAGCAATACTACCTGGAGACGTTCCTCGGTGCCGGGCCGCAGGCCGGTCGTGGACCATCTGGCACAGCCGGCTGATGCTCGCGCTCATCGCCTCCATGGGTCTAGCGTAGCTTCTAGTCAACTGATCTTGCGATTCGAGTGATCACTCAGCCCTTGGTTAGCGTGCGTAGGTGCGTAGGATTTCGTACTACTCCTCGGCCCTCTACTGCACCTGCCTTTGGCTGTATGATAGGTGGGCCAGCCACCCCCTGGGGCCACGTGTCATTCACCCAAAGGCAGTTGCCGTAAGTCAATGAAGCTGCGTCCCCCTCCGTGCCGGTGCAGTATAGTCATCTCACCGGACCTCTAGTTGGGGCCAAACGAGAGAAGTTTGATGTTTACTGGTTTATTGGTCCCTTTGCATTTTGCGCCAAGTTTTGACCTTTTTTTTTTTTTTTTTTTTTTTTTTTTTTTTTTTTTTTTTTTTTTTTTTTTTTTTTTTTTTTTTTTTTTTTTTTTTTTTTTTTTTTTTTTTTTTTTTTTTTTTTTTTTTTTTTTTTTTTTTTTTTTTTTTTTTTTTCTTTATTTTTTTTTTTTTTTTTTTTTTTTTTTTTTTTTTTTTTTTTTTTTTTTTTTTTTTTTTTTTTTTTTTTTTTTTTTTTTTTTTTTTTTTTTTTTTTTTTTTTTTTTTTTTTTTTTTTTGTTTTTTTTTTTTTTTTTTTTTTTTTTTTTTTTTTTTTTTTATTTTTTTTTTTTTGCTTTGATTTAACTAATAAAATGTTAATGCATGTAAACAAAAATGTTGTGTAAGTCACCTTACGAAAACCAAATAATCCCAAAATACTTAGGCACGGTGCATTAACTCCCTCCTTGTTTCTTATTTCGTGACATATCAACCAATGAGAGATGTGGGCCGTGCATGCTTTCAATGACTTGAGACTACCAAACATGACATGCAGTGTTTAGTTCATTGCATGTAATCCTATTAGTACTCTAGTTAGGAGTAGCAAAAAAACATTAAGTTCTCTCGCCGATAGGAAATAAAACACCATGTATTTATTTACAGAGGGAGTAGTACATTTTTGGTGACATGCATTACTAGATATTGCTAGTCAAATACTAAAATCCAGATGGACGTGGTAGTACTCCTAAATCCAGACGGTGGTGCTACTAGTACTAGTAGTAGTACTACCAATGTAGTAGTAGGAGTACTAGCACTGTACTACCCGTTGGTCAAATTATTACGTGCTGCTCCTCACAGTGAAGTGACAAGACCCTGCGCCGGAGATGACACCTGAGTATAGGCGCGTTCGGCATACCATAGTCAGCCTCACCGTCTGCAGTCACTATCATCATGGCTGTAGAGCTAGCCTGCTTACAACTAGCCCTGTTCGACATAATTTCCCTGTGCGTAGATGCCCGTGCATTGCACGGAACACCAAGATTGGGGGTGGACGGCTCCGGCAGCGGCCATCGCGCCAGATTTTTCCACGGCCTTCTACTCCTAGATGTGGTGGGGAGGAGATGAGGCTGATTGTGAGAGACAAGGAGTTGTTTGTAAATAGGGAACAAGTGCGGGCATCTTTTTGCAAAAATGGAGAAGCTTGGTTTGTATGCGTCAGATCTAGATCCGACGGCTATTGGTGAAAGATGGGAGGCACAACATCATCACCAACTCAGGACCTGTTTGATTCGCAGGATTTTGAAAACGCAGGAATAGGACACGGCAATATTACAAGTTTCAAACTGATATTACAAATGTTAGGAGTAATGTGCACCTACGAAGAGGGAATTACTAGGAAGTTTATGTAAGAACTTTCGTTACTTTAGGTGGATGCAGCATTATCGTTACAAACTAAAATCCACCGCCCTGACAAGTCACTAATGGGCAAATAAGTTTTCGAGTCTCTGGCCACTTGATGTTTCAAAAAAAATTCAGCTTCTGTAGAGACTTTGTCATTTAGGCTTAGACGCTTGCGGTGATCAGCACGCCATTCATTGTTGCGCCAGAGAACGCCAAACCTCATTACCTTGAGCACACTTGCCTCCAGAACAAAGAACCTGGCCAATTTAATCTCAGATGTGCTGCCTCGGTAGTCGATCAAATCAATTTCTGTAAGATGGAGATCAAGGCATTCGATGAGATTGTTATAGTGCAGCACATTTTTCACTTTCGGGTCTTTTTTTATCTGCAAAAGAAGAGAACATATTAGAGCAGCTGGCTGCATAAGATTGCCGTGTCATCAAGAGGTACCAATATCATTCGCTCATACGATAGGGTTGGCTGGCTAGTGATATTTTTTCACTCTCTCTCTCTCTCTCTCTTTCTGTTTCCTCTCATTTAACTAGGAGCACGTGAAGAGCTTGGGCATTTGTTGCCTTCCACTATGTGGCCGATGCCATATTTCGCAAAAGTATGCCACATAACACGCATCGATGTCAAATCAAAAGATTTTGGCACCGCTCTCGCGATGTGAGAGAGTTGGCACCGCTGTGCACACAGACCCAC
>NC_053022.1:523992991-524010078 GCF_003073215.2 Triticum urartu | reverse complement strand
TGACCCAGCTGTCAGCCTCTCCACGTACAGTATTCTTCCGATGGAATTCGGTCGTTGACCACATTGACCACGCGCGCCGACAGCACCACGGCGGTGGACGACGGCGAGGCCTAGGAAGGGGACGACGCGGAGCCGGGGAAGACGCGGCAGTGGATGCCCACGCGGAGAGGAGTACGAGGGTTCACTGGTTCGGCTGCGCTGCCGTCGCCGCAGAATAACAGGGGGTGTGGGTGAGTGGAGTGGAGGGATGGCCTGGCCAGCGGTGGGAGTAGTATGGGGGCGGTGAGGCCTCCGCGGCAGCACAGCCGGCCACGGGAGGCAGGAGCAGGCGGCACGACCGGCGCTGCTTTGGGCGGCTGGAGCAAGAAGACCAGAGGTTGAAGAAGCACTACGGCCGTTGGATGGACATCGTACGGTCAGTCGAGCTAGAATCGTGCATATTGACTAAGTTGACAAAGCCCTTCATCCCCGTCAACTTAGTAGGCCCACTATACTGGGTCCCAGCTAGCAGGGGGAGTATTCATTTTTTTGTGCGTAATAAGGAGGCACTTCCTTGCGTGCGAAGATATAGCTGGTGGGTCCGAGCTGTCAGCGGCGGTAACAGTTTTTTTCGCGAAATACAGAGGCCGTTTCGGTGGGTCCCAGATGTCAGGTGGAGGAAATCATTATTTTGCGCGTAATAAGGAGGCATTTCCTTGCGTGCGGCCGTGGACCCAGCTGTCAGCCTCTCCACGTACAGTCCACTTCAGATGCATGTCGGTCGTTGACCACGCTGACCACGCCACGCCGAGAGCACCAGGGCGGTGGACGACGGCGAGGCCTAGGAAGGGAACGACACGGAGGCAGGGAAGACTCGGCCGTTGTTTTTGTTTCCCACGCGAGGGGAGTACGACTGTACGAGGGTTTACTGGTTCGTCTGCGTCGCCGGAGAATAACAGCAGGTGTGGGTGAGTAGAGGGATGGCTAGGCCAGCGATGGGAGTACGGTGGGGCGGTGAGGCCTGCGCGGCAGCACAGCCGGCCGCGGGGAGGAGGGAGCAGGCAGTCCCGCCGGCGCTTGTTTGAGCGGCTGGAGCAGGAAGAGCAGAGATTGAAGAAGCACGACGGCCGTTGGATGGACATCCAACAGTATACATGCCATCTGTGGAAAGCCTCAAATCTGTGGAAAACAGCATACAAGCCCATCTGCCATTATTTCAAATAATTTACAGCCCATTTGCTAATTCTTACGGGTTTTTTTGGAGCCCATATTCTTTATGTTAGCATTACAGCCCATATTGTGGCCACGGTTAAAAAATTATACGAAATTTTGCATATGTCGGTGCGGTCTGAACTGTTTTTAATCCCAAATTTCGAGTCACATTCAGACTGATTTTAAAAATAAATGTATATCAATATAAAATCCAATAAATTGTCCACGCATAAAAATCAATGCAATTTAAAATCTCGAAATGAAAAAAAGATATTTGAAAATAATTGCCGGTTTGATGTGTTTAAAAATGTACAGCCCATTTCTCATTACTGATAGGCCATTTTCTCGGCCAGCCGAATGAAGCTCTCCTCGTCTTGAAAGATTTGCAGCCCAACAGGCCTGATAAAGCGACTTACTTGACAAATCACAAAAACTGGGCTAGCCATTTTCAGAAAGAAAAAAACTACTGGGCTGGTCTGTGGTAAACATAAAAGAAAAGGTTGTCTAGACAGGCCAGAGTGTCCCGCACAGCCCAGTTGACACCCTGCTTCCGTCTCAAAAACAAATTAGATAAATGCCACTCCAATTATGGCGATTCATAAAAATGCCACTGCAATTTCCAAACTTTGAAAAATGCCACTGCAATTTTTGCAAACTTTGAAAAACGCCACTGCAGTTTGCAAACTTTGAAAAACGCCACTCCAGACTTCGAAAAATGCCACTAGAAATGGCATGAAATGGCATTTTTCAAAGTTTGGAAATTGCAGTGGCATTTCTCGGATACACCAGATTTGGAGTGGCATTTATCAAATTAACCCAAAACAAAAATAACTGGGCGAGCTGCTGGGTCCCTGGTGTCAGCCGCTCGTTGTGCAATTCTCTCGTTTATTGACTACGTTGACAATGGCATGGGACCCAGATGTCAGAAATCCACTAGGAGGAGCCATTTTTTTATTGGCTTGAAATAAGGAGGCACTTGCTTGCGTACTGCCATGACCTTGGCGGGTCCCTGCTGTCATCCTCTCCACGTACAATCATCTCCTGATTGTGTACGCGTCAACTTGCTAGGCCCACAAGTCAGCCTCTAAACCGTGGAGGACAAATACAACCCATTTAAAAAAATAACAGCCCATTCCATACGTTCAAATGGAAAGTTCAACATTCAGAGCAAAGTAACAGGTCTGATCCACATATAGAGTACTGAACTTCCACGTTGACAACCATCATAGCCAAGTTAACTATCTACTCCCACTAACACTCTAGTAGCGTACAAGTACTAACTTACTCTTAGCTAACTAGACGATGCCGGCCGCCATCTGCTGTCCATGCTAAACGCCGGCACCGGCGTCCTCCGCCTCGCCTCGGACTTGCCAGAGGTGCGATAGGGCGCGTTGCTCGCGCGCGTTGGCCCTTTCCATGCCGGCGTGGTCCACCGAAGCTTCGGCTTCCAAGCGGGAAACCCACTTGACGAGCTGGTAGTAAAAATCGGCGTCGCGAACGCGTGCGTGCCCGACAGCCTCCAGGGCTATTTGCCGGGCGCCGGCCTCCACGTAGTCGGCCCAGTTGCGGGCGCTCTGCTCGCGACTCAGAGCGTCGGTGCGCTGCTGCTCCATGTCCCGCTGGCGGCAAATCGGCGATACGCTGCTCCTCCGCCAGGCGGTCGCGCTCCAACAACTCCTGCTCCTCCGCCATGCGGTCGCGCTCCAACAACTCCTCGATCTCCGCATTGCCATCTAAAGACAGATAGAATGCCTCCTCCCTCCGTCTGCCTTCCGGTGAAAACCCGAACACTAGTTCCGGCGGTGACCGCCTCCGGCGTCGCCTACCGCGGACGGGTGGGGGCATGGCGGACGTGGCGAGCGACGTCGGGCCGGTGGGGGCTTATGAGGATATGGCGAGTTGGGTCACGGTAGCACCTGAGAAGGCCGGGAAACAGTACTTATAGGCGGAAGGTAGCGCGACGGTCATCGGAATTCAATGCATAATGGCTTAGCACGCCAGCTTGCCGTGGAAAACTAGAGAAACTGAAATTATGACTGTGTCGTCCTGTCCCGTCTGGGTCGCACGCCGGCATGGCGGTCAAACGAGTGCACTCGAATCATCTCCCTCCTTGTCAATAATGATTCCACGGATTTAAAGCGTATCTTTTTTCGCATCAGGTAGCTGCCCCTTAATTAACGGCCGGCTGCATGCAGGCACTCAGAATCGCTCCGCCAGGCAGTACGCGAAGCAGCATGCAACGAGTCGCAGCCGAGGGCACGCATGCAGCCACTTAAATCGCTGGAATTAATTAGGCTTAAACTTCTGCATGCCGTTAATTATTGTCATGCCTTGGTCTTTCTTCTTTGCTCACGGGACTAATAAATCCCGGACGGAGGGAGTACATTGGTTGGTGAGAGGTTTGAATTAAGCCTACAAACCGGAAAGGAGGTACTCCCTCCATTTTTATTTAGTTCGCATATTAGCTTTGGTCAAAGTCAAGCTTTATAAACTTTGACCAAGTTTATATACAAAAATATTAAGATATACAATAACAAATCAACAACAAAAATATTAAGATATACAATAACAGATCATATACAAATATGTAGCTCCAAAAGCAGAGATCTAGAAAAAACATCTGTTCTTCCTACTAACATGGATGCTTCTCTTGGCCAACATTCAGTACAGACTGAAAGACAAATTTGTTTGTGAAGTCTACAATTCCTCTTGCAAACGTAAGTGGTTTCACCAACAGCTGGAACCATGAGAATGAACCACACATGATGGAGGAACATCCACTGCAATATGATTTGGTCTTCTCTCGATCACACCGCGAGACTATTTTCGGAATACAAACTTTAACTTAGCAAAATGATGCCCATTGTATAATTAGACCAAAGCAATGAAGCACCTAGTGTTGGCCAATAAATAGTACAGTACTACTTTTCTGCAGTCCATGAAGTCACTATCCAATCTTTCTGTGTCTATTTTCAAATGGCACTGCATGCAGTGACTATACTATTCTCTTGTGCAGTTGAACCAAAATTGCAGACACTTTGTTTGTTTGCCAAATAGCAACGGGCAGACATCTCCATCTGCACAAATATCAAGCAGCTAGTAAACATATACCACAACTTGTATTTTCGGTTTAAACATGTCTCTTCCGCTTAGCATCTGTCATGTTCTGCACTGGACAATCGATTACAGTTATGTTTTGCCCTGGACAATTTCATACTGAATTGATTTGCTGGTTCAGAGCAGAAATATAGCGCCTATTCTTCATCAGACCAAGGATATCCATGTTCTGCAGTGATGAAGAGGTGAAATCAATACAACCGAAATTGAGCATCCAATCATTGAATCATGTCCTGCACCTCCAATGTAGGTCCACCCTGCCAATAAATTCACATGCAAACCACTAGTATTACTATCTAATGACAGTACAAAAAGAGTAGCAAGATAGTGGCAAACCATGTACCTTCGTAATGAACAGCTCATAGTGCCACCAATTGGATATAAAGGTTTGAAAAAACATGCTCCTAATGTTGAACCAGTTGGACTTTTTGTGCAGTTCCACTAAAATCGAGCATCCCTGTTTGCATAGATATTGAAAGTGTGATTACTCTAAAAGTGGCACTAGTTGAAGCATAGACTCACAAATATAAGCATTCCAATTTCTTAATGGGAAAAGGTAGCAAGACTGTTTCTAACCACCTGTTTGAAGGATAAATAAAGCAACAACGGCTGATGTGAGGAAGGCATACATAGTTTTTTCTGGAAAAGTGAGCCATTCCTGACCTTTCCTCTTCTTTTAAGCAAATTTTGTGCAGTTCTACTAAAATAAAATGCCATCACCGCCTTGACAATTCAGTGACACTGTACAAAAGGAAATGACTTAACATTACATCATGATGTCAGGTATGTAGTCGACAGGCATTAGAGACAAACATACAGACCTCCTCCGATAACATAATGAACATTAATTTTAACAAAGGTGTGACTAGCTTTACCGGGATAATTTGAGTGAACTCTACACCCTTTGTTCCTTAATATAAGATGTTTTCGTGGTTCAATTTAAAGTACCCAAACGTCTAGTATTTAGAAAAATAGGTAGTAGTTTTCTTGAGCACATATCTGGGAAAGCTGCCACACTTTATTTATGTCCATACGCTAATGCAACACCATTTGAATACTACAAATATACACTAATCCAGTGGCTAGTGCAACAATAGAGTAGTTAGTTTATTACAGGGTACAGTACAATGGTTTTACTGAACAGATTTCAATAAACTCTAGCACTGGAAGGTTTCTATAAGAATTAACAATACAAAATGTAAAGGTAACAAGTTTCAGCATTGGTATACTAGCTGCATGAGCATTAAACCAAATACAAAAGTCTGAAGGTAACTAGCATTATTAACTAATGACAGTATAAAAAAATTGCAAACCATGTACCTCCAAGGTAAATATCATTTCGAACTCGGGGGGACCTTAAAAATTGCTATCCCAATCTTGATAATCGATCAAACATAAAAACTTGATCGAACGAATCAAGAGAACAGCCGGAGGAGGAGGTGCCCACTCTTGACCTTTCCTCTTGTCTTCATAATTGTCTGTGCAGTTTAACCAAAATAAAATGACATCAGCGCCTTGGCATTTTGGTGACACTGTACAAAAAAATTAACTTATCTCATGAAAGTGAGGTATGTAATCTATAAGCATTAACAGTGCAAAAATCTGAAGGTAGTAACAAGTTTCATCGTTGGTATACTGGCTGTGCAACAGCATTAGAATGCCTTAGACTGCTGCTTGCTTAAATTTATCGGTGGCATTAGACTGAGAGCGGCATTAGTTAAATGTGGCATCACTTTAGCAGTAGCATTGCTTGACTTGACTGCTGGCGTTATACTAACAGCAAAAAAAGTGGCAATAAGAGCATGGGAGGCCCATTCGGACAGTGGGCGCACCAGTACGATGTACCTCCACGACGCAGAGTGGTGAGGGAGGTATGGTTGCCCAGAGCAACAAATATCCAGGCAGCATATGTGGATTACGTCCCATTTTTGTTCTCTTTAGCCACCTTTTTCCTATGCGAGGACAACAAACCGATCGACCTGGTCATTCTCTATTGCGTTGTCATGCCTTTCTACCCTTCTTCAACCAAGAGACACGAGACTCGTTCCTTAGCTACTGATTTTCCCCTTTTCAACCTAGATGCGGGTTCGATGCCTACTCTCTTGGACAGTACAGTCTCCCTTCCTTTCCTTATTCAACCCAGACATGGATTAGTCTGCATGAAGTAGGGTTTCCTTTAATAGTGCAAATTATGGTTTTCGTCTGCGTGGCCAGCAGAGCAGGATAGCAAATTGGGAAGATGGTGGAGTGGAAAAAGATCCACATGCAACGACGTGGCAGATGGGGCAATAGAACAAGGTTATGGTTCGAAAAGAGGTAGCATACCTGAGGGTCGGCGGGAAGTGGCTTCGCTCGTGGTCGTCGTCCTCCGCACACACTACGGCAGCGAGCTTGGGGATGGAGGCCATCCCGCGGGCGCTAGGTCTGAGAGGACGGCCTTGTCGTCAGTGCGTGACCTCGCTCGCCGACGACGAGTGCGTCAACGCTGCACGTCCTTTTCTTCCCCGGCGGATCTGTGACCACCGGTGAGGAGGGAGAGAGGGGCCGTCTTTTTTAGATCTGGAGAGAGGGTGGTAGTGTGAGAAGCAAGTGGGCAGCCCTTAGCAAGAAAGCGCTCAAGCTCCAGCCTATATATCTTTTTTATACTACTAGTACTGAGGTGGAGTAGTGGTAGAGTAGTTTATATTTTCTCTGCGTACAGTACCAGTTAGTCGTGCTTCAAAACTGATCGGCACGCCATTAAAAAATAAAGGTCGATAACTAATGCGGCACCTCGGGCCAACGCGGCCAGATCGCATTTTGCACAAGAAATTACACACCATGTTTCGTTGACATGTGGTCCCGTTCCAACATATGAGTGAGACGACGGCGAGTAGTAGGAGTATTTCCGAACGGACGTGTAGGCCGGGGCGCCTATTCGTGAACCGTGGCAAACTCGCAACCGTCCACCGACTCTTCGCCTTTCCCTCTCGATTTGGAACTGCTGTCGCACGCTCTTTCTCTCCCTCTCCATTTTCCTTCAGCCCTTCACCCTTTCTTCTGCCATTGTTCGATCGTCTTCTCCATGGAGGAACAGGCGAAACGACCCCGTTATTCTTGCCCCGATCTGAAAGATGACATGGTGGAGGAACTCATTGATCGGTGCGACGTCATCACCTCGGCTAGCATGGCAGGTTCGTTCAAGCCCATTCTCGACTCAACTAATAACATCATTACAAAGAACCCAAGAGTCAAGGAGCGGTTTGATCTCCCCTATCTTCTTCGCCGTGACCCTGATGACTGGCGCCGGCACGACGGAGGCCTCGCCCTGTGCCAGTTGATGCCGCTTGACAATGATACATATGATGTTAAGATGCCATCGCTCGAGGGCAAGGCTTGGGCGAGAGCAAATGGAGATTGGGTTGTTTACATTGGGTCCAACTGCGAGTGGGAACTTGTGAATGTGTACACTCGTCACCGGGTTCCACTTCCAAAAATCTCAGCACACTGCCCAGAGGTTGAGCACACCGGTAATGTACGCACGTTCAAATACGATCATGGTGACTGTATTCTACGGAAGATAGCAATTTGTCGAGTTCCCAACCGCTCTTGGAATTACAGCGACTATGATGTTGTTGCTATCTTCGACAAGCTTGTTGCCTTCCTTGATGGTTTCACTCGATGGATATTGCTCCAAAATCAGTTTATGTACACAAATGAGTACTGTGATGCAATTCAATACGAGCGCCTTTTGTTTGCTGCCACCACTCGTGGCACTGTTTTTGCACGGCATCCTAGTAGTTTCGGTACGTTTGTCTTCAATCGTAATTATAATTGTTTCATCCACATGCATGCGGGTTAGCAAGTTTCCCTTTACTAATTAACATTCTTCTTGTGTTTCCAAGGTCCTGTGAACATCCCACCACCTATACTTGAAAAATTTTATAACCAAGGGGGAGATGACGATGGTGAAGATCACGAGCATGAGGACGAGGCAGCGCCCATATACTCTTGTGGCGCCTTGGCCAACTAATTCCGATGGATCACCTCTTCTTGTGTGTATACAAGCCCACTGATGATGTTACTGGTAAGGAGCAGGTCTCCCATGTCGCATCTCCGGACCTATTTCCAACACCCGTTGCATGGTATTCGGGATGATTACTAGTGTGCTAGCGCCAACTCCTTCTCCCCTGGGTACAGAATGATAGTCTTGGAGAAACTCGCTCTTCCTTGGACAAAACTATCCGATGATGGTGAAAGGCGATCCAACTGCTGTTGACACATTTATGAGAAGCAACTGTTGTCTATACCTCGGACATTGTGTGGTCCCTACCCTGGTAGATATAGGTAGGCCGCTTCAGCCTGGATTGATCAGTCCTGCGTTGGTTCCAGTCGACAATCGATGGCCCGTCCCAGAGATCACTTTTGTGGTTCAAAGCAAGCGTTTCCAACGCCGAGGAATGGTTGAGTTGAAGTTCATTTCATTGCCGTTTTTGTTGTGTGGTTGAACTTAGTATTTATAATGTATCCTCATTGTCGATGTGGGTTGATGACCTGTTGTATGGTAATAAAATGATATGCGTGTGAATAAACTACTAAATTTATGAATGGCTTTCGAGTCGCTTCTCTGAGTGAGTGGTGCGATGAGGCAAAAAATATTTTCCGAATACATAATTGTACGTGCATTGCAACAGGTTATCGGATGAGGCCAATCAACAATAGTAGTACACTATTTGTACTAGCTTCAGATGCTTCGCGCGTCGGGCGGGTGTTTTTACTGTAGCCATATGTTAATGTGTTCACTGTACATAACCAGCACCTCGAATCCTCGATACTAGTACTATATAGTAGGAGTAAGTAGTAGGAGTAGTAGGGTGGCATGGGCCAGAACAAGCATTCACGTCCAGGAGTACGGCACACGCCACCACCACGACATCCATCTGACACCATATTATTTCTTGGAGTCCGTGCTAGAGCAATCTCTTCAACCTCGTCGTTTCTCTAACTTCAGCCATCCGCGGCGGGCGAGGTGGGGGTTTGCCAATAGTCGGTTTCCTTAACTGCGGTCCCACTTGTAAGGCCAACTCCAACGCACGACCCCAAACGCACCTCCGTTTTGCACGAACTCCAACGATAATTTTGACTAGAAAAGCAAGACCAAAGAAAACAAGAACCACAAGAATACATTTTACTACTCTGTAAGTTGGATTAGTGCCTTCTCGATGCATTCATTGTTGATCTGCGGAGGCTCGATCTTGCGTCTGTGCTAGCTAAAAGTGATAGAACATCTACTAAATTGCGCTCTATCAATATATGGATGTACTCTTCTTCCCAATACAAAAACTTGCATCCATTCTACTCCCTCGTTGCACAATACATGCCTTCTATTTGTCAAAATATATATGTATCTAGACATGTCTTAGTATATAGGTACATCCATTTTTGGACAAATGGAAGTCAAGTATTTTGGAACGGAGGGAGTACACAATAAAAATTTTAAGTTAGCACAACTAGTCTAATCCGAGAGCAGAACCGAAGATTTGGTCGGGTTCTTCCTCCTTTTGCCGACACGTGGGACATCCAGCATCCAGGTCGTGTCATGAAGGAAAATAGAGTGGTAGTTGAAGCCACGAGATGTGCATCTTGGGTTAAACTGTAAATAGAATCTTACTACTCTTGAGTAACTCCAAAAGCGGCCACCGAAGATCTTTATTGGATTTGTTTTTCATCACCAGCACGTCGAGGTGAAAGATGTGCAGGTTCAGTGGGTCCTCTAGTGTTTTCACTGACATGTGGGGCCACATGTGAGCAAACAGACGATGGTCTCTGCGCGTCCGTTGGCTGGCTGAGAAGAGAGATAGAGGAGGGCTGAGCACAGACTGCAGGAAATTTGTTCTACGTACCTCGATATAGTGGGGTGGCATGGGCCATAACTTAGTAGCATTCACGTCTAGCAGTACGGCACACGCCACCCACACGAGTCCCATCCGACATCAATTTTCTTGGAGTCCGTGCTACAGCCATCTCTTCTCCCTCCTGTTTTCTCAGCCATCACGCGGTGGGCGGGGTGGGGGTTTGCCGATAGTCGGTTTGCTCAACTGCGGTCCCACTTGTAAGTGAAAATGCAACACGCACGCATTCCCGCTTGAGCGGCGTGCCGGACCAACCGTGTGGGGGTGCGACGCGAACACGGCAGGCTTTTCCTTTTGAACTCGTAACTTGTAAAATTTGGTTCTGCTCCATGGCGCGACCGATAGATAGAAAATAACGATTTTGCCTAGAGTAATGAGAAGTTTGCTTCTGGCGCCGTTCATGCATGGAGTACGTATGAAAATTATGAAGTTGATGCGAAAGGTAAGATAATTACTGTAGTATCATATACTACTACATGGATTTGACGAAGGATAAAAATACATACGGATCCATCAACGTTCAACGACATCCTCACGCCCTAGTGCGCCGGGTCACCAACCGACGTGTGAGGAGCAGCGGCGTTGGCGGCGAGCTCAACGTGCTTCTGAACAGTGCCGTCCAAGGTTGCCCTGCGCTCCAAGAAGGCCAGCGTCCTATCGTCCTCCTCTTGCATGTAGTAGTCCTTGTGGACGATTTGCGCGTAGACGTGGGTGATTATGTCGATGGTGTCTTGCTGCGCCAGGCGCTGCGCGGCGAGCGCGACCTCGAGGTGGACATTCTCCGGCGCGACGGCGGGCAGTCGCAGGGCCACCAGTGCGTCGAAGAGGTTGTTACCATAGTGGCCGTTGAGGGTGGCGGGCATCGCAGAGCCTGGGCGTCGGCTGGAGGCTTACGTCAAAGTCGTCCGCAAGCTTCTTGACGACGGTGAACTTGTCGAGGAAACCGACGAGGACCTCGTCGAACAAGGAGACGAAGCTGTCGTCCAAGCGGCCCCTCGCCCTGGCGGCCTCAAGCAATACTACCTGGAGACGTTCCTCGGTGCCGGTGGACGTGGTAGTACTCCTAAATCCAGACGGTGGTGCTACTAGTACTAGTAGTAGTACTACCAATGTAGTAGTAGGAGTACTAGCACTGTACTACCCGTTGGTCAAATTATTACGTGCTGCTCCTCATACAGTGAAGTGACAAGACCCTCGCCGGAGATGACACCTGAGTATAGGCGTCGTGTTCGGCATACCATAGTCAGCCTCACCGTCTGCAGTCACTATCATCATGGCTGTAGAGCTAGCCTGCTTACAACTAGCCCTGTTCGACATAATTTCCCGTGTGTAGATGCCCGTGCATTGCACGGAACACCAAGATTGGGGGTGGACGGCTCCGGCAGCGGCCATCGCGCCAGATTTTTCCACGGCCTTCTACTCCTAGATGTGTACACGTGTGCTGGTGTGTGTTGTGTGCTGGTGTGCGCGAGTGCGTCCTTCTGTGCATGCCGCCGCGCAGTGGTGAATTGTGCGCGAGTGCGTCCTTCGCGCGCAAGAAGTTTGTCCTCAATGCACCCTCAATTTACTAGCGTGCGGGGTGCTACCCCGAGTGGTTTCAACTTTGTTTACTTCACCGCGTGTCAGATGGGCCTCTAGTTTACTTATTTTCACCCACTGCCACATGGGCCAGCACACGAAGATACAGAACACGAGCTGACAAGGCAGCATGTGGATTGGTTGACCGGTCAACTAAACAATATACGGAGCTATACGCTGACACAGTGAGCATATAATCCGTCGGTATAGAGAGTTCAAGTGAGAGGGGAGGCCCGTGATGTAACACCCCGGATGTAACTTTCCCTTTTGTACTCCAACTCTTGCCATTTCCGGCGTTAAGTTATTTTATTTTCTCGGGTTCGGGTTCTTTGTCTCCGTGTGTTGTTATCATTGTCATGCATCTCATATCATGTCATCATGTGCATTGCATTTGCATACGTGTTCGTCTCATGCATTCGAGCATTTTCCCCGTTGTCCGTTTTGCATTCCGGCGCTTCGTTCTCCTCCGGTGGTCATTTCTAGCTTTCTTTCGTGTGTGGGGATTAAACATTTCCGGATTGGACCGAGACTTGCCAAGCGGCCTTGGTTTACTACCGGTAGACCGCCTGTCAAGTTTCGTACCTTTTGGACTTCGTTTGATACTCCAACGGTTAACCGAGGGACCGAAAAGGCCTCGTGTGTGTTGCAGCCCAACACCCCTCCAATTTGGCCCAAAACCCACCAAACTCTGCTCCATGTCCTAGAGCGTTCGATCACGATCGCGTGGCCGAAAACCGCACCTCATTTGGACTCTCCTAGCTCCCTCTATGCCTATATATACACCCCCATTCCAAATTCCCGGGATCCTCTCCCCCTAACCCTAAATTCCAGATCCGCCGCCGCCGGACACATCCGCCACCGACGGACACGTCCGGTCCGCCCGCCGCCGCCACGTGGCACGCCACCATTGGCCCGCCTCCGCCGCCGTTCCACCCCGCCGCCAGGCCCGGGAGGCCCGTGGCCGGCCCCCGGGGCCCATCGCCGCCCGCGCCAGCCGCCGCCGCCGCCCCGCTCGGGCTCGTCGCCGGCCCACCGCGGCCGACCCGAGCGCCGCCGCCCCGGTCGCCGCCCCTCGCCGCCTCCTCCCTCACCGGCCGGCGTGCCTCCCCTCGCCAAGTCCGGCGACGTTCGGCGGTGAACAGTAACTCCGGCGACCTCGTAATCCGCGCAGATCTCAGATCTGAAATCCTAACCCTAGGTCATTTTTTCGCCAAGTCCCAGAATTTTTACTTCATATGCTCCTGTTCGAGGCCCCGTAACTTTGCATCCGTAGCTCCGATTTGGGCATATAGCATATCAAAATGTTCATCTCAGAGAGTACATCATTTCATTCCATTGCATCATTTTCATTTGAGCTCATCTTGATGCCCGAATGCTGTTAGAAGAGGGCTACTTGAGTTAATTGCCAGATCTGCTACTTCATCTTAGACATTTGTCATTTTTGCCATGATTAATGTGTGCATGCTATGCCCGTGAGTTCAACATGTGTTTTGTTAAGGGTTTTGCCATCTTTCCAGATGTGCAACCCATGTATTTTTAGGATGTGTGTGGTGACTTGTGCAAGCTTGCAAAGTGGTGCACTTGCTAATTCAGTTTTCAGGGACTTAGTAACTTCACTAAGTCCTAGGATTGTTTATCTCACGATGCCATATGTTCTTGTTGTTTCCTAGTGATCCGTGCCCCTTTTGAGGATGATCAGTAAGGGAGTTTTGTTAATATTGTAGTGCTCTATCCGTCCATCTCTTTGTTTGCAATTATGGAGCACCCTAGCTTGAGTCAATCGAGATCTACTTTTGCTTCGTTGCGAATCTGGGCAGATCGTCAACTTGTTTGCGGTTTTGCCGATGTTATTCTAGTTGATCCGTGCATGCTATGCCATTGTTCTTGCCATGTCTAGCTTGAATTTTGTGCCTTCTTAAGGGATGTATGATTGTCTTGCCATGACTTGCACCGTGGTGAGTGCATCGAGCTCGTAAACATGCCTTCGTGAGTTATGTTTCAGCATGTCCCAGTTTTCACTAAGTCTGAAAAACTGATTATGTTTTTGCTATGTTCACATGCTTGCAATTGTAATTTCTGATCCCTTTTGGCTCAAGGTCACTAAGGGACTTTTGTTAAGATCTTTGAGTAGCTCCATGCCATGCTTTACTTTGCCATGTTCAGGTCCTTTAGCATGTAGTTTTGTTGCTCCGAAGAGGGCTCCCTGATCTGAAATTCCAGACAAGTGTTGATTTCAGTAAGTCTGAGATCTGTTTGCCATTTGCATTTTTGCCATGCTTGTTTGAACCTGTTAATGGATGACTTGGCCATAGATCAGTGCTATAATTTTGTTAAGCATATTGTGTGCATCCCTGCCATGTATTTTGTTGTCATGTTTGGTGCTGTAGCATGTTTTCATCTCATTGCATTTAGATGCCTACTTGCTGTAAATCGCAGACCGGTGTCATTTTTGAATCGCTTGCCATTTCCAAACCGTAACTCCGATTCCGGCAGTTTTTTATATCGTTTTCAAGCGATTTCATCTCATTTCCTAGTGGCACACTTGGAATCCAAGTTGAGGCCAGGTTCATGCATTTCCTGTCATATCTTGCATTTTGCATCCCGCATCGCATCCCGCATAGCATATTCATCTTTGCATCATGTTGTTAGGTTTGCACGTGGTTGATTGTATCCTTGTTGCTTGTTTGTCTTGTTTGGGTAGAGCCGGGAGACGAGTTCGCTAACGAGGAGCCCGTTGAGTTTGCTTTTGAGGATCCAGTCAACTCTGACAACTGTGCAGGCAAGATGATCATACCCTCGAAATCACTACTATCTTTGCTATGCTAGTTTGCTCGCTCTTTTTGCTATGCCATTGCTACGATGCCTACCACTTGCTTGCAAGCCTCCCAAATTGCCATGTCAAATCTCTAACCCACCATGTCCTAGCAAACCGTTGATTGGCTATGTTACCGCTTTGCTCAGCCCCTCTTATAGCGTTGCTAGTTGCAGGTGAAGATTGGAGGCCCGTTCCTTGTTGGAACATTTATTTACTTGTTGGGATATCATTATATTATCTTGCTATCTTAATGCATCTATATACTTGGTAAAGGGTGGAAGGCTCGGCCTCTCGCCTAGTGTTTTGTTCCACTCTTGCCGCCCTAGTTTCCGTCATATCGGTGTTATGTTCCCGGATTTTGCGTTCCTTATGCGGTTGGGTTATAATGGGAAGCCCTTGATATTTCGCCTTGATTAAAGCTTTTCCAGCAATGCCCAACCTTGGTTTTACCATTTGCCACCTAGCCTCTTTTTCCCTTGGGTTTCCGGAGCCCGAGGGTCATCGTATTTAAACCCCCCCCCCGGGCCAGTGCTCCTCTGAGTGTTGGTCCGACCGAGTAGACTGCGGGGCCACCTCGGGGCAACTTGAGGGTTGGTTTTACTCGTAGGATGTCTCATCTGAGTGTGCCCTGAGAAAGAGATATGTGCAGCTCCTATCGGGATTTGTCGGCACATTCGGGCGGTGTTGCTGGTCTTGTTTTAACCTGTCGAAGTGTCTTGAATTACCGAGATACCGAGTCTGATCGGAACGTCTTGGGAGGAGGTCTATTCCTTCGTTGACCGTGAGAGCTTGTCATGGGCTAAGTTGGGACTCCCCTGCAGGGATTGAACTTTCGAAAGCCGTGCCCGCGGTTATGGGCAGATGGGAATTTGTTAATGTCCGGTTGTAGATAACTTGAACCTTAATTAATTAAAATGAATCAACTGAGTGTGTTACCGTGATGGCCTCTTCTCGGCGGAGTCCGGGAAGTGGACACGGTGTTGGAGTAATGTTTGCGCAGGTTGCTCTCTAGTTTCTCGCTCGCGCTTTGCCTCCTCTTCTCGCTCTCTTTGCGAATAAGTTAGCCACCATACTTGCTAGTCGCTTGCTGCAGCTCCACTCATATTTTACCTTGCCTTACCTATAAGCTTAAATAGTCTTGATCGCGAGGGTGCGAGATTGCTGAGTCCCTGTGGCTCACAGATTACTATTACACCAGATGCAGGGCCTGATGATTCCGCTCCAGGAGACGCGTGTGAGCTCAAGTGGGAGTTCGACGAAGACTCTCAACGTTACTATGTTTCCTTTCCCGATGATCAGTAGTGGTGCCCAGTTGGGGGTGATTGGGACCGTGTCGCATGTTGGGTTCTCTTTTATTTTGGCGCCGTAGTCGGGCCATGAGTGTTTGGATGATGTAATGTTATTTATGTACTTGATTGACGTGGCGAGTGTAAGCCAACTATGTTATCTCCCCTTTTATTATTATTACATGGGATGTTTGTGAAGATTGCCTAACTTGCGACATATGCCTTCAATGCGATTATGTCTCTAAGTCGTGCCTCGACACGTGGGAGCTATAGTCGCATCGAGGGTGTTACACGTGAGAGATAGCAGAGAGAGAGAAAGAGCTACTCCCTCCGTTCGATAATGTAGTTCCAACATTTTTTTAAGTCAAACTTTTGAAACTTTGACCAAGTTTATAAAGAAATTACTTATATCTACAATACCAAAGATAAATGATAGTATGAAGTAAGTACATGTTGTGATGAATCTAATGATCGTTCCAGATGTAAATGTTTTTCTCCACATATACCTGGTCAAACGTTTCTGAGGTTTGACTTTTCAAAACATCCATATGCTTATGGACGTGACAGAGTCCCTAACAAGAGAGAGAGAGAGAGAGTGAAAAAAGTGTGTGTGCGTGTGTGAAAGAGACATGGACAACACACGATAAAAGTAGAGAAAAAGCGTGTCGTGTCTTATGCAAACATATCACACATGCATCTTCGACAACGGAGGCAAGGTGAGGAGATAGTGTGTGGTTGTTTGGAACCGAGAGAGCAAGACCCCTAGCACGTGGCCAAGAGGGGTCTGACAAACAAGGGAGAGAGGTCGAGAGAGACGTACGGAGAAAATGCAGACATGGGGAGGAGAGAGTGTATGTTTGTCATAGAGAGATCCCCTGGAGATCGTGATGGGACTACATGGGTGGGAGATCGAGTGACAAGGTGTGTGCGCGATAGAAGATGCCCCGAGAGATATCGAGATAGACGTATGGATGGAAGGAGACAATACGTGTGTTCCTGATGGCTAGTAAGAGATAATCATACTTAGGAGGGGGGAGTGCTTGCGCCTATGATGGATGAGGGATTATGGTACTTAGGGGGGTGCGTGTCACATGGAGAGAGAACAAGGGCGGAGAGTGTTGGATGGGTCTATATGTATAGCGCGAGCGAGACATGTGTATGTGTGAACCAGGGAGATATAAGGCCAGTTTGGCTTGCGTCCTGAGCATC